>NW_024044829.1:3728782-4028782 GCF_015852505.1 Tachyglossus aculeatus
GCTCACAGGAACAATGAAGGAAGTCAGGCTGCTAGATAATATAACGGCCGCTGTTCTGAGAATTGCCTTAGGAACGTGCCGATCTAAGCATGAGCTCAGCCTTGCTGATAAGCTCAGCCTTGCTGATAAGCTTGCAGTCATCCGCCCTGTCACCTGACTCCCTTGAGGCTCCTCACTGTATAAAAATCCTAAACGGTGTGCTGAATAAACAGTCTCCTTGTCCATCTTGAGACTCACTTGGCCTGTGTTCTTCCATTGCGTGTGCCCGTCTCCCCGCTGTGCCGGACGCGTGGAGGCAGACGGCAACACAAGGTCAGTTCATAAATCAATAGATAATTATAGCACTTACTTTGTGCAGAAGAGTGTACTAAGTGCTTGGGAGATTCTAACACATTAGTTGTTAGACATGATCCCTGCCCACAGCAATGGCAGAGCCATAAGTACAGCTACTTTTTGTCATGAGATCTTACCCATGCATGAGAATGGGACTGGAAAGATTTTAGTGGCATCGTGGAGATTTGAAAATATTTTAAACTAATAACACTTAAATCTTATTTAAGTAGTAGTAATAGTAGAAGTTTTCTTATGAAAATTCTTGCTCCTCCCCTCCTTAACTTCCATCTTCATCCGTTCACTCTTCACTGGTTCCATTCTCACTGCCTTCAAACACGCCCACATCTCACCCATCGTAAGAAAAACCCTCTCTTGACCCCACTGTCCCTTCTAGTTATCGTCCTATCTCCCTCCTACCCTTCCTTTCCAAACTCCTAGAACAAGTCATCTATACTCTCTGCCTCAAATTCCTCTCTTCCAACTCTCTCCTAGATTCCCTCCAATCTGGCTTTCGTTCCCTACACTTCACCGAAGCTATTCTCTCAAAAGTCACCAGTGACCTTCTTCTTGACAAATCTAATGGCTCCTCTCTATCCTAATCCTCCTTGACCTCTCAGCTGCCTTCAACACTGTGGACCACACGCTTCTCCTCAACACACTATCCAATCTTGGCTTCACAGACTCTGTCCTCTCCTGGTTCTCCTCAATATCTCTCTGGCCATTCATTCTCAGTCTCCTTCATGGACTCCTCCTCCCCCTCCCATCCCTTACTGTAGGGGTTCCTCAATGGTTCAGTTCTTTGTCCCTCTCTTCTTCCGTTCTGTACTCACTCCCTTGGTGAACTCATTCACTCCACGGCTTCAACTATCATCGCTATGCTGATGACACCCCAAATCTACATCTCCACCCCTGTTCTCTTTCCTCCCTCCAGGGCTCATATCTCCTCCTGCCTTCGGGTCATCTCCATCTGGATGTCTTGGTCCATCTAAAACTCAACATTGTCCAAGACTGAGCTCGTTATCTCACCCATCCCAGACCCTTCCCTCTCCCTGACTTTCCCATCACTGTAGACGACACTACCATCCTTCCCATCTTCACAAGCCTGCAATCTTGGTGTCATCCTCAACTCCTCTCTTTCACCCCACACATCCAGTCCATCATCAAAACCTGCCGTCTCACTTCCACAACATCGCGAAGTTCTGCCCTTTCCTCTCCATCCAAACTGCTACTTTACTGGTTCAATCTCTCCTACTATCCCGACTGAATTACTGCATCAGCCTCCTCTCTGATCTCCCAGCCTCCTGTCTCTACCCACTTCAGTCTATACTTCACTCTGCTGCCCAGATTATCTTTGTACAGAAACGCTCTGGGCATGTCACTCCCCTCCTGAAAAATCTCCAGTGGCTGCCTGTCAACTTATGAATCAAACAAAAACTCCTCACTCTCGGCTTCAAGGCTCTCCCATCACCTCGCCCTCTCCTACCTCACCTCCCTTTCTCTCCTTCTATCAGCCACCAGCCCGCACCATCTGCTCCTCTGCCGCTTACCTTCTCACTGTGCCTCATTCTCACCTGTCCCACCATCAACCACCGGCCCACATCCCCCCACTGACCTGGAATGCCCTCCTCCCATACATCCACCAAGCTAGCTCTCTTTCTCCCTTCAAAGCCCCTCTGAGAGCTCACCTCCACCAGGAGGCCTTCCCAGACTGATCCCCCTTTTTCCTCTCCTCCTCCACATCCCCCTGGCCCTACCTCCTTCCCCTCCCCACAGCACTTGTATGTATTAGTAAAGATTTATTACTCTATTTATTTTACTCATACCTATTCACTATTCTATTCATTTTGTTAATGATGTGCATATAGCTTTAATTCTATTTGTTCTGACGATTTTGACACCTGTCTATATGTTTTGTTTTGTTGTCTGTCTCCCCCTTCTAGACTGTGAACCTGTTGTTGGGTAGGGACCATCTCTTTATGTTGCCAACTTGTGCTTCACAAGCACTTAAAACAGTGCTCTGCACACAGTAAGCTTTCAATAAATATGACTGAATGAATGAATACTAGTATTAGTATTACTAGAAGTAATAATAGCATTACTAGAAGTAGTAATAGCATTAGTGAGAAGCATGGAGAAGCAGCGTGGCTCACTGGAAAGAGCACGGGCTTTGGAGTCAGAGTTCATGGGTTCAAATCCCGGCTCCGCCAATTGTCAGCTGTGTGACTTTGAACAAGTCACTTCACTTCTCTGAGCCTCAGTTCCCTCATCTGTAAAATGGGGATTAAGACTGTGAGCCCTCCCATGGGACAACCTGATCTCTTTGTAAACTCCCCAGCGCTTAGAACAGTGCTTTGCATATAGTAAGCACTTAATAAATGCCATTATTTTTATTAATATTATTAGACCCAGCAGATTCTATTGAATGCCCACTTGATGCAATGCACTGAAGAATTAGTCATTTGGGAAGTGCAGAATAAAGAAGCAACATGGCTTAGTGGCAAGAGCATGGGCTTGGAATACAGAGGACATGGTTCTACCACGTCTCTGCTGTGTGACGTTGTGCAAGACACTTAATTTCTCTGTGCTTCAGTTACCTCACCTGTAAAATGGAGATTGAGTCTGTGAGTCCCATGTGCAACAACCCGATTAACTTGTACCTACTGTAGTGCTTAGAGCAGTCCTTGGTTCATAGTAAGCACTTAAAATATTATTATTATTGATATTATTATCATTATTATTATTATTATTAAGTAGCATGTTCCCTGGCAACACAAGGTTATGGTATAATTGAGGAAGTCAGATATAAAAATAGATAGAACTATTATGATCAAACTATGTAATTGAGTACACGAATATGCCGGGATGGGTGTAAATCCTTTGAATGAAAAACACAGGCTCAGAAATGCAACAGAATAGCTGAGAATGCACCTTAACCTTATCCCTAGCATTTTTTGGGAAATGAGCTTGTTGAGTTGGGAACATAATCAAATGGAGCTCAGCTAGTACAGCTCCATGAAAGTACAGCTGGAATCATGACTCAGGTCATGCAGTTAGTCAGTAAATTGTATTTATTGAGCACTTACTGTGTGCAGAGCACTTTACTAAATGTTTGGGAGAGTATAATATGATAATAAACGGATACATTAGATACATTCCCTGCCCACAGTTACATTACAATCTAGAAGACACTGTCAGTGCTCTTTATTCTCCAGCATAAATCCTTATGGGATGCCCATTAAATAACAGGAACTAGAGAAGAATGGGATTTAGGAATTCAGAATTTGGCTGCCTTTCAGCACATGGCTAGTGAGCCCAGCCATTCATTCTGGACTTTAAGCTTGTTGTGGGCAAGGAATGAGTCTGTTTATTGTTTCGTTGTACTCTCCCAAGTACTTAGTGCAGTACTCTGCATATATTAAGCACACAATTAATACAACTGAAAGAGTTAATGAATGAATGGTAGGGGAGAGTTATAGATGCCTGGGAGCATTGAACACTATCAACATTGAATTATTGTTTTATTTTACTCTTCTTCACATTTAGTACACTTCCCTGCACACACTGGATCTTTGTTCAATAGACTTTGTCAATCCTACAAAGAGAAGATTGAAAATTGAAGAGAAAAATGGCTGGAAGGAGCCAAACCATGGTGACTGAGTTGGGGATTTACAGATCAATTGGACCTGCAGATTCTGGTCTTTGTGATATTTCTAATAATTTATCTCATCACCCTGATAGGGAACCTTGTGTTGATGGGGCTAATCAGGATCAGGTCTCGACTCCACACCCCCACGTACTTTTTTCTCAGTCACCTCTCTTTGTTGATATCTGTTATGCCTCTTCTATCGCACCCAAGATACTGGCAAACATCTTCTTGAAGGGAAAAGAAACATTTCCTTTACTGGTTGCTTCACCCAGATGTATTTCTCTAGTGCTTTGGCGACTACAGAATGTTTCCTGTTGGCAGCCATGGCCTTTGATCGCTTTGTAATCATCTGCAATCCACTGCTTTACACAGTCATCATGTCTAACAGAGTCAGCAGTGAGCTGGCCATTGCAGTGTATATTTATGGTTTCCTCAATTCACTGATACAGACCACTATGACTTTGCAAGCCTCATTCTGCAACTCCAGTCCCATTAATCACTTCTACCTCGCTGATCCACCTCTATCTCTTTCCTGCTCTGACACTCATGTTAAAAAGAAACAGATCTTCATTATTTCCATATTGAATCTTGTCAGCTCTCTGCTGGTGGTCTTTCTCTCTTACTGTTGCATCTTTGTTGTGGTCTTGAAATTCCCTTCAGGAGAGGAAAGGTGCAAGGCTTTTTTCTACCTGTGTAACCCCCCTGACAATCATTGCTTTTTTTTTATGGGACTCTTCTCTCTGTGTACTTTCAACAGCTGTATACAAATCACACCTTGCCCTATGACAAAGCAGCCTCTGTGTTTTATGGTCTCATCGTTCCCACGTTGAACCCCGATCTACAGCCTGCAAAACAGAATTGTGAAGGAGGCCTAGAAAAGAGTGATAGAGAGGAAAGTTTTGGGGTGAATTAATGTGGTCAGCAGCAATATTATAAATGAATAAACTCATATATTTCAATGTTCCCTAAAATTACTGGCCATTAAAATTATAGCAGTGGAATTTTACATTTTAAAATTAAATGCACTGGGTGGCATTCTTTGCAAAACTTCGGTTTAAGTAAAGTTGCACTGTGGTAC
The DNA here is from genome assembly GCF_015852505.1 of Tachyglossus aculeatus. Lineage (NCBI taxonomy): Eukaryota > Metazoa > Chordata > Mammalia > Monotremata > Tachyglossidae > Tachyglossus > Tachyglossus aculeatus. The sequence continues at coordinate 3,733,840 of NW_024044829.1, forward strand.
TCACCGTTTGTCCAACACCATACCTTTGTGTGTACAACTGTTTTTTTCCAACACTGCATTGCACTGGTTTCTGTCAGACACACGTTGTCAGAAGAATGTTACCAAATTTTCCTGTCACATTCTAGTTAAAATGCAGAGTGAAAACATGTCAAAGAAGAACATGCAGACTGTGTCATTTTCTATGTGAATGCATCTAGTGTGGTTTCATTTTCTAATCATGACAGATTAAACTCTGTGCCAGTGATGAAACTCTTTGGTTGTATGTGAACCTTCCTAGGTGAGGGTTATGGCTCTCCAGATTTACTGGATTTTAAACAACTCCATAACCAACCTATATTCCAAGACTATTCAATCATTCAATCATTTGTATTTACTGTCCTAAGTTATTTAGTGTATTTACTGCAATTGGAGTCGCAGAATGAGGCTTGCAAAGTCACAGTGGTCTGTATCAGTGAATTGAGGAAACCATAAATATACACTGCAATGATCAGCTCACTGCAGACTCTGTTAGACATGATGACTGTGTAGAGCAGTGGATTGCAGATGATTACAAAGCAATCAAAGGCCATGGCCACCAACAGGAAGAGTACAATATAAGAGTGTAACAGAGTTGGTAGACACGTTGGTAGACAGAGAAGCAGCATGGCATAGAGGGCAGAGCATAGGACTGGGTCTCAGGAGGTCATGGGTTCTAATCCCAGCTTTTCCACTTTTCTGCTGTGTGACCTTTGGCAAGTCACTTCACCTCTCTGTGCCTAAGTTGCCTCATCTATAAAATGAGGGTTGAGACTGTGAGCCCCACATGGGATGGGGAATGTGACCAACTTGATTTGCTTGTTTCCACCCCAGCGCCTGGTAGATGCATGGCACATAGTAAGTGCTTACCACATACCACTATTATTATTATTACATTCCCTGACCACAGAGAGCTTGCATCCATGCCCAACTATGTATAAAAGGTCTATTTTTCTGACTCTACCTGATGCAGCAAGGAGCTGAACACATTAGGAACTCCCTAAGTTGGTTTGGATCAAATTGCTTATGTTGAAGCTTGGAATTTTTACCACAAATCTTGCCGACATAATTACTTTCTACCTGAATATGTTATGTCAATTAAGCAAACCATAAGATGCATAGATTATTGATTGACATCTTCCCCCCCCCCTTCTCTTATCTCTTCCTAACCTTGCACCCTTTCCCTGAATGGACCTCTTCCCATTATGATAAAAAACTTTTCATTTCTTAATTACAACAACAACAACAACAACAACAACAATAATAATAGTTAAGCACTTACTATGTGCCAAGCACTGTTCTAAGCTCTGGGGTAGATAGAAGCTAAAAAGGTTGTCCCACATGGGGCTCACCTCTTAATCCCTATGTTACAGATGAGGTAACTGAGGCACAGAGAAGTTAAGTGACTTGCCCAAAGTCACACAACTGACAAGTGGCAGAGCTGGGATTAGAACCCACAACTTCTGACTCCCAAGCCCATGTTCTTTCCACTAAGCCACACTGTTTAAGTGGTCAGGGAGCAGTAGCTGGTTAGAATTAGATTGTGTAACTGTCTGATATGACTATATTATACCTACGACAATCCTTGGTTCATGTAATAAATACCATCATTATCATTGTTATTATTATGATTACCTCATTAGACATGAGAATATTTCTAAGATCCTGGCACCGAAGAACACCTTGCAGAGTTAACTTCAGATTAACATTTTAATTTCCATTTTACCTTCTTAACAGATTAATGATTTCCTTTCTACTTTCCATAATTGGTTAATTATTATTATTAATCACAATAGCAACAATGATAATGATATTTATTACATGAACCAAGCATTGGGGTAGATAAAAAATAATTATATCAGAGATAGTTCCTGTCCCACAGGGGAGTCACTGCCTAAAGAGGAGGGAGACTAGGTATCATAACCCCCTTTAACTGATGGGGAAACTCAGGAACAGAGAAATTAAGTGATTTACCCAAAGTGATAAAGCTGTCAAGTGGCAGCATTGATATTTAAACCTGATTTTTCTAACTCCCAGTCCCATGCTTTCTCCAATACCTCTTCTACTGAGCCACCCTGCCTCCCAGTAGAAACTGGAGCTGGAGATGGGATCCCTTTTGATGAATGAACAGGTTTTTAATTACTTCTGTTCTTCTACATTTGTTCATGTGGTAGTAGTAGCAGCAATATTTATTTCAATCAATCATATTTATTGAATGCTAACTGTTTATAGAGCACTGTAATAAGTGCTTTGGAGAGTACAACAAAACATTAGAACAGACTCACTCCCTGTCCATAATGAGTTTATATTCTGAAGGGGTTGACAAGCATTAATATAAATAAATGAATTAAGAGCATGTGCATAAGTGTTGTGGGGCTGGGAGGGGGGATGAATTAAAGGGAGCAGGTCAGGGTGGTGCAGAAGGAAGTGAAAGGAAAGGAAAGGAAGACCTAGTTGGAGAAGGATTCCTGGAGGAGATGTGCCTTCAATAATACTTTGAAGTTGGGGAGAGTAATTGTCAGTAATATATGAAGAGGGAGGGTGTTCCAGACCAGAGGTAGGATGTGGACGAGAGGTTGGCGTTGAGATACACGAAACTGAGGTACAGTGAGTAGGTCAGCATTAGAGGAGAGAACTGTGTGTATTGTGTTGTAGTAGGAGAAAAGAGAGATGACATATGTGGGGGCAAAGTGATTGAGTGCTTTACAGCCAATTTATTAAGCACTTACCGTGTCACAGACCATTCTCCTAAGCACTGGAAGAGAATACACAGGTTATTTTAAATATGAATAATGTATAGTAAATCAGAAAATGAATCAGTATTCAATAAGTGTTCAGTGTGCACAGTCCGAATACTAAGCACGGTTTAATTTAATCATGTTAGTGGATCTACTTGTAATGGCATATCAATCTGTACTATTTATTAAGCGCCTATTGTGTGCAGAGCACTGTACTAAGCACTTGGAAAGGTAAAACACAACAAATTTGGTAGTCACATTTCCAGCCCACAAAGAACTTACAGTTCAGAGAATGCTTATGATTTATTGTGAGCTTAGTTGTTAATATTTCTCTGCGAGATCTTTCCTGAGATCATTCTATTGCCCCATCTAGTGGTCAAAGAGAGTACAACATTGCCTGATTAGCTTTCAAGGTTTCCTTAGAACAAATAATAATAGTAATCGTGCTATTTGTTAAGTGCTTACTCTTTGCCAAACAGTGTACTAAGCACTAGAGTATACAAGATCACCAGAATGGACACCTTCCCTGTCCTACATGGAGCTCACAATCTAAGGGGGAGGGAGAACAGGTATCAAATACCCATTTTACAGTCAGGAAAACTGAAACCTCATAAAAGTTATGTGACTTTCCCAAAGTCACACTGAAGGCAAGTGGAGGTGCCAGGATTAGAACCCAGGTTTCAAGACTCCCAGACCTGTTTTGTCTTAACTAGCTGTAAAAGCTAAGAGTAGACTAATGATTCAAGTATCTCAGGTCAAAAACCATGATTTGATGAAAAAAGTGTCATTTTGGGTCTGCATGATCCAGATTGCCTGGCTAATGACATTGACGAAAATCACCAGATATTGTTCAGCTCTCTGTTGACCTTTCAAGTGTACGGGCAGCTTGAAAGTCTCATAACTAGTCACTCATCTGCCACTTGCATTCTGTGGCATTTCTGAAGCAATTCTTTCCAATTTATGACAGAGGGTACATCAGAAGAAGATGGCAAAAATACATAAACACTGTAGTTTATTACTACTCTTGTTACCAGATTCAGGGAAATAGAAATCATGGATAGGCCTTAGTTATCCTAAACATACCCACACCAAACCCCATACTGTTTTTGTTCTCATAATCGAGAGTGAACCAAGAAGTTACAAATAACTGGAACTTCAAGCATTAAGTTCTATTGAATAAATGTTTCCAGTTCAAATGAAATCTGTTCACTTGAAACAATATTTCAAACATTAGAGTGGAAAGGCTTAGAGTAAACCAGTCATTCATTCAATCGTATTTATTGAGTGCTTACTGTGTGCAGAGCACTGTACTAAGCGCTTAGGAAGTACAAGTTGGCAACAAATTACCATAATGATTCCTAAGAGAAAAAGGAACTGTTTACTCGTGATGAATGTGTGTGTCTTTATGGGATTTTCTCATTTGTTTGAATGTGAACTTGCATCATTTTAACTTCAGAGTAGATTGAATCCTCCAGGTGCCCCAGCCCCAAGAGATAAAACCAAACACAACTATGTTCCCTGCAAAGTCAACATCGATGTGCACAGAAGTAACTGAATACACTGAATAGACTGTCTACCCAAGCAGTGTAAATTAGAGACGCCTGATTTTACTAGACATAACAAGGGATAGCTCATCATTTGACAATGCTATAAATACTCAGGAGTCCATTGCCAAAACAAGAAAACAGTGGCTTTCTTCTTCTGGAGCAGAGCAAACTGTTGTTTTCTTCTGAAATAAAGGAACTTGGCATATTAGATGTCAATCAATCAATCAATCATATTTATTGAGTGCTTACTGTGTACAGAGCACTGTACTAAGCGCTTGGGAAGTACAAGTTGGCAACATATAGAGACAGTCCATACCAAACAGTGGGCTCACAGTCTAGAAGGGGGAGACAGAGAATGAAATCAAAAATATTAACAAAATAAAATAAATAGAATAGATATGTACAAGTAAAATAAATAAATAAATAGAGTAATAAATATGTACAAACATATATACATATATACAGGTGCTGTGGGGAAGGGAAGAAGGTAAGATGGGGGGATGGAGAGGGGGACGAAGGGGAGAGGAAGGAGGGGGCTCAGTCTGGGAAGGACTCCTGGAGGAGGTGAGCTCTCAGTAGGGCCTTGAAGGGAGGAAGAGAGCTAGCTTGGCAGATGGGCAGAGGGAGGGCATTCCAGGCCAGGGGGATGACGTGGGCCGGGGTCGATGGCGGGACAAGCAAGAGTGAGGTAAAGTGAGGAGATTAGTGGCAGAGGAGTGGAGGGTGCGGGCTGGGCTGTAGAAAGAGAGAAGGGAGGTGAGGTAGGAGGGGGCGAGGTGATGGAGAGCCTTGAAGCCGAGGGTGAGGAGTTTCTGCCAAATGCGCAGATTGATTGGTAGGCATTGGAGATTTTTGAGGAGAGGAGTAACATGCCCAGAGCGTTGCTGGACAAAGATAATCCGAGCAGCAGCCTGAAGTATGGATTGAAGTGGGGAGAGACACGAGGTTGGGAAATCAGAGAGAAAGCTGATGCAGTAGTCCAGACGGGATAGGATGAGAGCTTGAATAGCAGGATAGTGGTTTGGATGGAGAGGAAAGGGCAGATCTTGGCAATGTTGCGAAGCTGAGACCGGCAGGTTTTGGTGACGGCTTGGATGTGAGGGGTGAATGAGAGAGCAGAGTCCAGGATGACACCAAGGTTGCGGGCTTGTGAGACAGGAAGGATGGTAGTGTCGTCAACAGTGATGGGAAAGTCAGGGAGAGGGCAGGGTTTGGGAGGGAAGACAAGGAGTTCAGTCTTGAACATGTTGAGTTTTAGGTGGTGGGCAGACATCCAGATGGAGATGTCCTGAAGGCAGGAGGAGATGTGAGCCTGAAGGGAGGGAGAGGGAGCAGGGGCAGAGATGTAGATTTGGGATTCATCAGCATCAGCACTGTGGCCCACAGTGTCGAAGGCAGCTGAGAGGTCGAGGAGGATTAGGATAGAGTATGAGCCATTGGATTCGGCAAGCAGGAGGTTATTGGTGACCTTTGAGAGGGTAGTTTCCGTGGAATGTAGGGGACGGAAGCCAGTCTGGAGGGGGTCGAGAAGAGAGTTGGTGTTGAGAAATTCGAGGCAGTGTGTGTAGACAACTCGTTCAAGGAGTTTGGAAAGGAATGGTAGGAGGGAGAAGGGGTGATAACTAGAAGGTGAGGTGGGGTCAAGAGAGGGTTTTTTTAGGATGGGAGAGACATGGGCATGTTTGAAGGCAGAGGGGAAGAAATCAGTGGAGAGTGAGCTGTTGAAGATGGAAGTTAAGGAGGGGAGAAGGGATGGAACGAGAGATTTCATGAGATGAGAGGGAATGGGGTCAGAAGCACAGGTGGCCGGAGTAGCACTTGAGAAGAGTGAGGAGAGCTCCTCTGAGGATACTTCTGGGAAGGATGGGAGAGTAGCAGAGAGTGTTGAAAGCCTGGGGGAGTGGCTTTGGGGAGGTCGGACCTGATGGATTTAATTTTATTAAGGAAGTAGGAGGCCAGATCGTCGGGGGTGAGGGAAGGAGGAGGGGGAGGAACCGGGGGCCTGAGAAGGGAGTTGAATGTACGGAAGAGCTGACAGGGATTATGGGTTTGGGTGTCAATAAGGGAGGACAAATAGTTTTGTCTGGCAGAGGAGAGGGCTGAGTTAAGGCAGGAAAGGATAAACTTGAAGTGAATGAGGTTGGCATGGTGTTTAGACTTTCACCAGCAGCGTTCGGCAGCTCGAGCATAAGAGCGAAGGAGATGGGCAGTGGCAGTGACCCAGAGCTGTGGGTTAGTGGTGCGAGAGCGTCGAAGGGAAAGGGGAGAGAGTGAGTCTAGCTGAGTAGGAAGGGTAGAGTTGAGAGCAGTAATCTGATCGTCAAGACTGGGTAGAGAGGAGAGGGAGGCGAGGTGGGGTATTAGGCACTCAGAAAGATGGATGGGGTCAAGAGAGTGGAGATCTCTGTAAGGGAGTAATATGGATTTACAGGGGAAAGGAGTGTGAGTGAGGAGGCAGGTGAGAAGATTATGATCAGAGAGAGGGATTTCAGAGTTGGTGAGGGTGGACACAGTGCAGTGGTAGGAGATGATGAGGTCGAGGGTATGACCAAGTTGGTGAGTGGGTCATTTCTGAAATCTCTGGCTCCTGCTCTCTGGATGATTAGTGAGTAATCGACTGGATTTTTAAGGCCAACTTAAAAAGGCAAAAAGTGAAAATGCCCAGAATGTCCATTTTGAAATTAAAGGTCTTTGTGGAATTGGGTTGATTGAAACATTCAAAAATCTGAATGTAAGCATGCCTTCATCAGGTAGGAGACTAAAGAGTTCTGCAGGAAATGGGAGACATGGAGATTGAGAAGACATATTTAGAATCTGAATTTGAGGCTTAAGTAGTTAATTATAGCTATATCAAAAGCTATAAATTGACAAAAGCATTTTATGACATCCTAGCCTTTTAATAAAAACTCCCTTCGCAAAACAACTTGTTGCAGCTTACATTTTTAGAAGTAGATTTATATGGCACTATTTCAAACCACGTATTTAATCATTTTATAAACATGAGTCAAATCATCTTCATGTGATTCCAAAAAGAAAGATTTATATAACGCTAGTTCCAGTTTACATATTTACAGAATAATTTGTATTCAAAAACTTGAAACTGAACCAATATTTAAGTGTTATTTCCCTTCCATCACTCCCTAATTAAGCAAGAACGATGTTTAAAATACAATGTGGACTTCTTGGTTGGGGAATAGGTTGTGAAGAATTAAACTCAGCTAAATGGAAGGAGAGAGCAAAGTATATGGACTGGGGAAGTCCACCAGTTAGGAATAGAGCATTTCCACAGATTTTTCCAGATTCCTCCTATAACCACAAATACAAGAGAAGAACTTGTGTGATTAAAGGGAAAGGTAGAGGTATTGATGGCAGTGGGTTTCTGCTTCTGGAAGAATGAGGTGAAAAACTTGGCATGGTAAATATATTTTTGTAGTACAATGAATGGATTCAATGACTAAAAAGAGGCATTTATTGAGAACTCACTGTGTGCAGAACACTATACTAAGCATTGGGAGAGTACAATACAACAGACCTGGTAGACATGTTCCCTGCCCACAGTAAAACAGTCCACAACCAGATGTACTCATGCTGATGTCATTTTTATTCCTTCCATAATGATATGCATATATATATACACTGATTAATAGGTATGATGCAAATTTTTAACCCTCAAGGTTATGTTTTCTATTTAAACTCTAGCCTCCCCTTACTTGTAATTTTATTGTTTCTCCTCCACCAGACTGTAAATTCCTTGAGGTAAGGGATCATGTCTACTAAGTTTCTAGTATTCTCCCCAAAACATGGTGCATTGCTATTCCTCAAGTGCTTAGTAAATATTACTGATGATTGACAGATAATTTATATGACGTTCTTAGAGAAGGGTGTAACCAGCACAAAGAAATTAGCTGGAATTGTGTTATTGAAGAACTAGATGACTAAATACCAAGAGAGGACATCCTCTAATTGAAATGATCCAGAATAAAAAGCAAGAAGAATAAGGACCTAATGCATAAGGCAAGGATGAAAAAACAAACCTGCAAAATCAGCATAAAGATTCTCAGTGTTATTTTCTCAGTCTGTACCTTTTTCCTTACTCCAGCAGATTTTAAAAGGCTGAAAACAATAGGCGCCAAGGAACTCAAAACGCAATATCTGAGATATATCTCCAGCGATGCAAAGATCTCCCAGAACTACAAGAGTCCCTCCCCTGGCTCTTCTTCCCCTTCGGTGCCATCATTAGGCAAAACCTTGAGATGTTCATGTTCATTAAGCTAGATCATCATCTTCATCCCATCACAAACTGCTTTCCTGGCTATCTGTTACCCCTTGATCTCTGTCATTCATCCTCCCTTTTCCCCATGTTGCTGAAAATGTTGTTAATAAAGATGAACACATCCCTGAGTGTTTACTTTCCACAGCGTCATTGGACATATGATTTGGCAGTTTCTGAGTGCAACGTATTGGCCACAGTGGCCAATGACTATGGTCTGGCCACCTATACTCCCCTCGTGCACTCAGCTATTGTGTTCAGGAGTCTGTGTCATGAGCTGATGGTTGGCATTTCTATCTGTGATTTCCTGACCTCAGTGATACAGACTTTTCAGTTATTCCTCTGTGACTCTAGCACAAATCATATACACAAAATTAACCTTCAGATAGATGCCCTCACTTGTCTAGTTGTTTACACCAACGGAAATCAGCGGCTGGTGATCCCCATTGCACATTTCATCACCTCTATTTTGACACTCCTCATTCCATATGCATTAATTTTTGCCACTCTTCTGAAGATCCTTTCCTTAAAAAAGGCACAAATTCTGCTCTACCTTTTCCTTTCATCTCTCTGTTTCATTCTAATTCTATAAGACATATTTCTTTGAGTATATTAAGCAGCATAATTCAAGTCATTCCCTGAATTATGACAAAGAGGCTCGCGATTCCTATTCTGAATCCCCTGTATACCCTGGACATAATAGACTCAATGAGGACACTACTGGAAAGGAGAATGGTACAGTGGAGATTGAGAATGGTACTTTGGAGACTGTAAACCAATAACAGAAATTTTGTGCATAAAATAAAGCAATGTTCATGACTTGTTTCCAGGCATCATTATCAAAGAAATATGAACCTAGCTTCAGGGATGTCTTTAATGTGAAAAACATTTAATATTATGTATTGTATTATATTGAACCTGATAGCAAAATTAAATTATCAATCTGAAGGGACAGTTTTTGAAAACAAGATAATACTAAGGGAAAATAAAATAAAACATCTAAATTAGATCAAAATTGGTCTCAGTATTTTCAAAATATTTTGAGGTTATTTCCCCAAATTGCATGAGCCCTGAAGATATGGAATGTGAAAATGCAGTCACAGAAGCACTCCATTACAGCTTTATGTGCATGTATGAAGGATGACCATGTAAGCAATTGGATGCATTTGCTTTGGTACACTTAAGTATGTACTAACCAAACCCAACTTGTATTTATTTTGTGGTATTTCTTCCTCCCATTTCACTACCCCTCATAAAGAGAAACAAGAAGGCCTTCATCCCATTATTCAGTTGTTACCCTTCAAATCTTTCTTGGAAATAAGCCCTTGGTTTTATCTTAACACCAAAATGGACCTCAAAACTCACAGTGTGTAATCTTTTCTACTTCATCCTTGGAAACCAAAATAGCACAATTCATAAGCATAAATCTTCATTCAGTCACAGTATACAAAGTATTCATTTATGATGTATCTTCTCTTGCACTTGTAACATACCATGACTTCCCCAAATATAATATCAATTATGAAAAGAATAACAACTTTTCCAATAATTTGTCATGCTACAACAATACTTACATCCTTCTATTAGCCTCCTTTTTAATGATGAAGCATCCCATTAAGAATGACAAATGAGCCTTGATCCCAAAATGTCAGAGTTGAGACACTGTATGAAGAAATTGACTATAAAGTAGTGACAGTTGTAATAATAATTATTATTGTTATTATTATGGTATTTGTTAAGTGCTTATTATTTGCCAGGCACTGTTCTAAGGGCTGGGGTAGATACAATGTAATTGGGTTAGAACCAGTCCCTGTCCTACACAGGGCTCACAGTCTTAATCCTCATTTTTCATATGAGGGAACTGAGGCACAGGGTAGTTAAGTGACTTGCCCAAAGCCACACAGAAGACAAATGGAAGAGGCAGGATTAGAACCTATGTCCTTCTGACTCCCTGGCCCATACTCAATCCATTAGGCTAGGCCAGTCTGGTTCCCACTGAAACAACTGATGAATCAACCAATAACATTTACGGAGTAGCCTTTGCTGCTGTATCATTCAAAGTTTGACTTGAGATACTAACCCTAATGTTTAAAGTAAATATCAGTCTCTAAGGTATGATGAGTAAATCACTTATTTCACAAGTGGCACCACACTCAGAAGTTGTGATGTCATGTGGATTTGACCTGCTTTGATATAAAGCTAACCTGAATGCGCCTTCTAGGCTGTAAACCCCTTATTGACAGGGAACTTGCCTACCCACTCTTTTGTTCCCTCCTAAGCACTTTATACAGTGGCCTGCACATAGTGAACATTCAATAAACAAGATTGATTGACTCCCTGAAAGTTAGAGGTAGGCTGTATATTGGTAATCTCAATGACATCATATCTCCAAATTATCATTAACAATGATTTTGGTACCCTTTGGTGCCTTCACCATCCCTTTTGCATTGACCCTATCCTTCCAAATTTAGGGGTATGGGCTGAATTTAGGAATCATTTAATGATGATTAATGCATAATAATTGTGCCACTTGTTAAGCACTTACTATGTGCCTAGCACTGTACTAAATGCTGGGGTAGAGACAAGACAATCAGGTTGAACACAGTCCCTGTCCTATCTGGGGCTCATAATCTAAGTAAGAGGGGGAATAGGAATTAAATACCCATTTTACAGATGAGGCAATTGAGCCCAGAGAAGTGAAGTGACTTGCCCATTGTCACAGAAATGACAAGTGCTAGAATTGGAATTGGAACCCCAATCCCCAATCCCTAGTCCTCTGCCTACCAGTTCTGGGTTCTTTCCACTAGGCCTGCTGCTTCTCAATAATTTCTGAACCCATCCTGATACCTTTCATCAGCAAGGAATTTATTTTCACAAAACCACATTAGACTGTAAAACCTCCACAAGTACATATTATTATACAGTTCCCTCTTGCCCGATGAAACTATAGTTCAGTGTCGATGAATACTCTGATTCAAGCTCTCATCTTTGAGAAACTGTATAAACTGGAAAAACAATATGTACTACATTAAAGCCCTTTGGTTTCTCCACAAAATAAGTAAGCAATAGACTATGACAGGCAAATAATTGTGACATGAAATACTTTATCCATAGGCTCATGTCAGGGAAGAAGTTGTTTTCACCTACCAGTTTTCACAGTTTCCGTTAAAGTCCTTTCACTAAGCAGAAACTTGACCTAAAGGTACAATTCCTGTCAGAAACTCAGAAGCTCTGGCTGGTCAAAACTTGTGCCCAAGGTGAAGAAATAAGTGATTAAGAGCAACCTTAGAGAGTTCAGGAGCTTTGCAAATAAGTAAACAGATGTTCTGTACTTCACCTTCAAAAACACCCTTTCATATCGATGAGGATTATGGAGTTTGCTCTAGGCCCAGTAAGGGATAAGGGAAGCAGCAGTGTTGCCTAGTGGATAGAACATAGACTGGAAGTCAGAATAGCTTGTGTTTTACCTCGGCTTCTGCAATGGTCTGCTGCGTGACCACGGGCTAGTCACTTAACTTCTCTGTGCCGCAATTACTTCATCTTTTAAATGGGGAGTAAGACTGTGAGTCCATGCGAGACATGGACTATCTTCAACCTGAGTAGCATGTATCTATCTTAGCAAAGAGTACAGTGTCTGGCACATAGCAAGCACCAATGCTAAGAACTGCCCAGCACTTAGAACAGTGCCTGGAACATAGTAAGCACTTAACAAATACCATCATAACTATTGCTTAGCAAATACCATAAAAACGTTATTTGGGGTATTTCCTTGGGACATATCCAGATATTATTTATGATGAAAGGAAATATTTGCTTCGGGGAGAATCTGAGTACTGTGAGTTAGTTAAATGCCATTTTTAGTCTTTGGTTTGTGGGTACAAGCAAATTATCCAAATCATTCAGATATTTGGGGGGCATTTTAGCCTCAATTATCTGGAAATTTCAAGTCAAATAAATAACATTTTCTTGAAATAGCCCCATCTCTGAGACCAAAGGGAATTGGGGGACTTGAATTATTAGCTAGTATAGATTTGGCAATTTCTTAATTTACAGTTGATGAATGAAATTTTGAAAAGTTATGTATTATATATATATATATATATATTATATATATATATATATAATATAAATAACTTAATAGCATCAGGCTTGTGAGCTTAGGACATTGCTTAGAGAAAGAGAACCCTGAGAGAGAGAGAACCCTTTAAAAATGCTATATATTGAACTATGGTCCAATCAGTGTAATGGGACAGGTGGAATATTACAATCAAGTATCCCAAATTATAACTTCTAAGAGGAGAGAGTCATCTAAATATACATTTCTCCCTACACTGCTGAAGCTGACAACTATTTTCCATCCTTTATCTAGGACTCTGACCTGATTTTTTAAGTGATCCTATTCTTTTCTTATAGTTTAAATTGTTAAATGTGCAAGTGTGAAAGATAATTTATGTTGCTTTCACATTTTCGTATGGGTATTTTAATTTGAATAGATGAATCCTTCTTTTCCTGATTGTAAATGAAAGTCATCATCATATAATTATGCCTCTGTTCCTATAAAGACATTCTTTATTCCATCCACATTTGGGGGTCGTCCAGATCTCACTGGAGGGGTGCAATAGTTGGCTACATGCTTTCACAGCCAATTTAGGATCCCTTCACTTTCACTGTCTCATTTCATACAAGTACTTGCATGAAAACATGAACCAATAATATTGATATCTGATAGTGAAAAACATCATATCCTGATGTGGTATTATATACCAAGGTGTTTCCAAGAATGTTAATTCCCAAGGATATTTAAATTCAATGCAAACGATCCTTACAAACTCTGAATATAGCATACCACCAACCCTGAATAAACCATTTCCTTGGTACAAGGTAAATTTCAAAATAACACAGGATAACAGGCTCATTATTTTTCAATATACAAACTCAAGGGTTTTCTGGTGCCTAATAGAGAAATATAGCTTTCCAATGAGCAAAGGAGCTGTCCATTTCGTTTGCTGGAATTGAACTAAGGTGATGCATTACACCTAGTTTTGGAATACCTTATCTCCTTTTGTTGGATGATTGGTAAGTCACATAGATTTTAATGGCTGTTTTTACTTGTTGCCTGTAGAGCAAATATGGGTCATTTATCAGTTTTGCTTTGATTAGACGTGTGTTTACTTTAAAGACTTCCCAAGGATGTAGGGTTAACTGATTGGAATTAATTTAACATTAGCCTAAAGCTGTGAGGATTTGCTAAAATGTGTAGGAAACTTGTAAAATGGAGCCCGGGCCTGGTAGGCAGAAGGTAGTAAGTTCTAATCCTAGCTCGCCACCTGTCTGATGTGTGACCTTGACAAGTCACTTCAGTTCTCTGTGCTTCAGCTCCCCCATCTGTGAAATGGGGATTGAGACTGTGAGCCCCATGTGGGACAGGGACTGGGTCCAACCTCATTTTCTTGGATCCACCCCAGCGCTTAGTACAGTGCCTGGCAAATAGTAAATGCCTAACAAATTGCACAATTATTAAATGAGGCCATTTGTCAATATTTATCGTCACCCTCCAAAATGAGTCCAGATCTGCTATTTAAGTGCCCGTCTTCCCCATTCTATTGTAAACTCCTTGAGGGTAGGGGTGATGTCTATTAATGTTATATTCTCCCACACATTTGTATATTATCCTCTGTATAGTAGGTGTTCAATAAATGCTACTAATTGATTCACTGATTGATTGATCTGTGAATCCCTTTAGACTGACTACCTGCTGCAAAGAGAACTGATAACACCATTCTGACCTTCACAAACAGGAACAGCATTTTTGCTCTGCTAAATCTCTGGTTAAAAAGGGGAAATGAATGAATATAGTGTAGAAAGAAAATAGGGACCCAGTGTCAAAGCAAACTGTGATGTGACAATGGGTATTCCAGAAAACTCAAACTCTCCTCTTATTTTCTTTTCTAGGAGAAACCATGAACTCCAAAAAAAAAATGGGATGATAAAAGAGAGATAAATTAAGTCCAATTAAAAAGTGTAGCTCTGTGGTACCCAGAACAAACCTGATCACCCAGTGGTGATATACTTGTGAAAAATGTAAACAATTGAGAATATTTAGAAAAGCAAATTCACCTAATTTATATATATATTATGATCATATAACTTTAACGATGTTGTCACTGATTTTTAGTGATTACATTAAATGCTAGGATTATGTCAGGATCCCTTTCAATGTGTTTTCAGTCCATCCTGTTGTATATGAAGATTGAAAATACACACGATTTATGTCTCTCCCATTAGATTTCAAGTGTAGGGATGATGTCTTTCGCTTGTATGATACTCACCTTAACACCTAAAATAGTGGTCTCCAACCAAGAGGGATTCAATAAATACTACTGAAAGAATGTCACCAGTGGTGATCTATAATCCTCAGGAGTTCAATTGCAATCAACCAGGAATGGTATTTATTCAGCTCTGGCTTACCTGAGCTCTTGGGAAAGTACAATACAATAGTGTTAGTAGATATGATCCCCTCCCTCAAGAAGTTTATAGTCTAATGAGGGAAGAAGACTTTTAAAAAAATAGAGGTTGGGATAGCCACTGAGTATAAGGATATGCACATAAATGCTATGAGGGTGGAGATGTGGGGTGGGGCCAAATTTACGGCAGAGGCAGTAGAAAGGAAAAATAGGGTGGTGGTATGAGAGCTTGGTCTAGGAAGGTTCCTAGAGATGTGATTTTAGTAGGGCATTAAAAATGACGAATGTGGTGGGCTGTGAGATATGGATGGGGAGGAATCTCCATGCACAAGGGAGGGCATGAGTAAGGGGTTGGTGGTGTTTTGAGGTGAGAGTGAGGGATAGTGAGTGGGGATAGTGAGTGAGTAGTGAGTAGAGAAGCAGCAAGCCTAGTGGGTAGAGCACAGGCCTGGGAGTCAGAAGGACCTCGGTTCTAATCCCAGCTCCACCCCTTGTCTGCTGTGTGAACTTGGGCAAGTCCCTTTACTTCTCTGTGCCTTAGCTATCTCATCTGAAAAATGGGTATTAAGACTGTGTGCCTTATGTGGGACAGGAACTGTGTCCAATTCAATTCCCTTGTATATACCCCAGTGCTTATAGTATAGTGCTTGTCACACAGTAAATGCCTAACAAATACCACCATTATTATTATTAGGTTCTTCCTGAGACAGAGAGATAGGAATGATCTCATCTTGATAGATATGTTACCACGTTTTTTTCTTCTTATCACACTGAAGGAACATTTCAAACCAGACACTCGTCTGTTGTGTTACCTTGGCCAAGTCACTTAACTTCTCTGTGCCTCAGTTACCTCATCTGTAAAATGGGAATTAGGACTGTGAGCACCACGTGGGACAACCTGATAACCCTATATCTACTCCAGAGGTTAGAACAGTGCTTGACACATAGTAAGTGCTTAACAAATACCATAATCATCATCATTATTATTATGATTATTATTATCATTAATCTTTGAGACATCAAGAGCTAGGAAACTACAGCAAGAAGTACCTGATTTCTGATTTTCCTAGCATAACCCCCATTTCTAGACCAGCATTTGTCATGGTGTTTGACAATTAGTAAGCACTTAATAGCATCCGCCGATTAAGTCTCCCTTTCCCTGGCTCCTTCTCCCTTCTGTATCGTCTATGCACTTATATCTGTGACCTTTGACATTTGATATTCTCTCCATCCTCAACCACACAGCACTTATATACATATCTTCATATTAGAATTTTTTTATATTAATGTCTATTTCCCCCTCTAAACTGTAAGCTCATTTTGGGCAGGGCATATCTGTCAATTCTATTGTACTGAACTCTCCCAAGTACAGTATTCTGCACATAGAAAACTCTTGATAAATACCACTGATGAAGAAGGACCATAATTATTAAAAACGTTTAGGATCTGAATGCAAAGGGAGATGAGGAGAGGGAAATATTGGCAAGTAGTGAGTCTGGTAATGCATGATCATCAGTCACATATTGTTACAACTGTCCCACAAATATGACTACACAGGGATTGCAAATCAATACATAATACAAATGTTTAGAACATTGACAGGACAGAACAAATTCCCTTTGAATGCCAAATACTGAAAGCAATGCTTTTAAACAATGGAAACATTTCCAACTAGTTTTCAAAGAAACAAATGTAGTCACTGAATGCATCTATGAAGTGTCCATTTTCTTGTAGTCTTTAAATTGACAGATTAATGTTTTCCATTATATATTACTGTGAAAAATAGACATTTTCATACTTCCCAGGCATTATCAGGCATTATCACCTAATTAGCATTATGATAAGAAAATGTACTTCCTTGTTCTATGGTATTTCGAACACCATTTTCAGGATCTCCTGTAGTACTTTATCTCCTATAACTATTTCCATTGAATGCTACTATGGCAGTCCAGAACTCTTGTGTTATATTGTAGTTCAGAGAATGAATGAGTGAAACGGGATCTGGTCTACATCTGAGTTTAATCTGATCATATCACAGAGTCTCCAGTGGAATATATCAGAGGGATATTTTGCCCACTCCCTTTTATCTCCTCTCCCAGCTTCTCTCCCTGGCTTCCCTTTTACAAAGAGAATCAGTGTGATATAGTGGTTAGAGTATGGGCCTGGAAGTCAGAAGGACCTGGTTTCTAATCCTACCTGCCACTTGCTCCTGTGTGAACTTGGACAAGTCACTTCACTTCTCTGTGCCTCAGTTACCTCATCTGTAAAATGTGGATTAAGACTATGAGCCCCATATGGGTTGTGGACTGTGTCCAACCTGATTAGCTTGTGTCTACTCTAGTGCTTAGTACAGTGTCTGGCTCATGGCAAGTGCTGAACAAATACCATAAAAAAAACCAGCACAAGGAGCCACTACTTGCCCTTTGGAGCTCACTTGTGAAGTTTAGGCAAATCTTTCCAACAGGTATTCTATAAATCAGATGTCAGGTGTAGTACCAATGTCCTTCTGTCCACCTTATCCAGACAGGTAACCCATCGAGAAGAAGGGGAAGAGATCCCCTCTTCTTAAAGGGTACGATCTGAACCTCCAACCTTAGGCAAACCTACCGAGCCAGCTAACGGTTTCCCTGCAGAAGAGAAGCAATTTGGCCTAGTGGGAAGCAGCTTGGCCTAGTAAGGAAAGTGCAATCCTGGAAATCAGAAAGATCTGGATTCAGTACTGGCTCTGCCAGTTGTGTGCTGTATGACCTTGGGCAAATCACTTCACTTCTCTCTGCCTCAGTTTCCTCAACTGTAAAATGAGGATACCTATTCTCCCTCCTACTTAGATTGCGAGCTCCATATGGACAGGGACTGCATCCAACCTAATTAACTTGTATCTATCCCAGAGGTTAGTACAGTGTTTGTCACATAGTAAGCACTTAACAAATACTATTAAAAAAAAAAGAAAGGACCCTGTAGATTTATGGCCTAATCCTTACCATCTGAGGCGAGATTAACCATTGTTGACTTTAGCCTTATTCTTTAGTTCCATATTACAAGGTGTTCTGCAGATGGCTTGAATTCATTTCACGTGATCTATATGTTGATTTCTTTTCTGAATCTTATGAAATGGAGAAGTAAATGTATAATTTCAGTTACATCAGTCCTGGAGATAAGAGAAGCAAGTCGCCGAAAGTTGGTAAGAGCAGGACAGTTGTAATCATATCTCTTTCCTCTACTTAATTTTGGAAGTGAAAATGGGGTGAAAGAGAGTTGGGAAGATTATGGGGGCATTTCAGGAACTCGTATTAATAATAAGAATAATAGTATTTATTAAGCACTTACTGTGGGCCAAGCACTGTTCTAAGCACTGGGGTAGATACAAGGTAATCAGGTTTTCACACGTGAGGCTCACAGTCTTCACCCCCATTTTACAGATGAGGGAAGTGAGGCACAGAGAAGGTAAGTGACTTACTGAAGGTCACACAGCAGACATGTGTCAGAGCTGAGATTAGAACCCACGTCCTATGACTTCCAAGCACATACTCTTTCCACTAAGCCATACTGTTTCAGCAGCGTGGCTCAATGAAAAGAGTACTGGCTTTGGAGTCAGAGGTCATGGTTTCAAATCCCGGCTCCACCAATTGTCAGATGTGTGACTTTGGGCAAGTCACTTAACTTCTCTGTGCCTCAGGTCCCTCATCTATAAAATGGGGATTAAGACTGTGAGCCCCACGTGGGACAACCTGATCACCTTATATCCCCCAGCACTTAGAACAATGTTTTGCACATAGTAAATGCTTAACAAATACCATTATTATTCTCATTATTAAAAGAAGAAAGAAAGTACTTCAACTCTCCTTCTCTTTCTCTCTCTCTCTCTCTCTCTCTCTCTCTCTCTCTCTTTCTCTTTCACACACACAAACACACAACCCACAACCAGGGTTATATAATAATTATTGTAGCATTTATTAACCACTTAGACCATGATATGCATTAGAGTAGCTACAGGATAATCAGATCAGACAGACTTTGTTCCACACAAGATCCATTATCTAAGGGGAAGCCAGAATGCTAGCTGTTTATGCCCTATTTTATGGCTGAAGGAACTGAGGCTTGGAGAAGCTATGTGACTTCCCCAAAGTTACAGAGCAGGCCAGTGTCAGACCTGGAGGCTGGGTCTCCTGGATCTGTCCATTTCCAGGCTCTGGGTCTTCCAAACAGGCTATGCTGTATTCCCAGCCAGTTTCCTGAGGTAAGCTTCCTATTGTCTGAATAATCTCTGAGGATCTCTCAAACACCCTGGCATTCAACTCACATGTTCTTTACTGTGGACCTATGGTCCTCGCCTTTTCCCTGATAGGACCACCTACAAGATTCTTGACTCTCCTCCAGAGCAGGGTCACTATGGGTGTAGTGTCTCTGGGAGGTGGAGCAGGTCATCGTTGGATTCTTGATGACCCCCAGCTCCTCCTTGATCCTGCTTTCATGGACCAGGAGTGCATATATCATCCAAGCATCTGAGCTGGCTTCCACTCAGAGCTCTGCCATTCAAATGAGGTACTGGATGCTCTGTGCTGGTTTGATGTACATTTTAATGTCATTTGTTAAGTATTTACTGTGTGCCAGGCACTGTACTAAGCACTGGGGTAGATACAGGATAACCTGGTTGGACACAATCCATGTCCCAAATGGGACTGACAGTCTTAATCCCCATTTTGCAGATGAGGTATCTGAGGCAAGAGAAGTCCCTTAATAAGACTCTTAAAAACAAAGGTGAAAGCTATCACCACTCATCTCCGTATTGTTGTCTCTAAAACAGTTCAGCTTCTCCCAGGTATACAGATACATGCACCCTCAATCTATACAGCAATCTAGATAGTAAGCAGTGTGTCATAGTGGTTAGAGCACGGGCCTGGTCATCAGAATGACCTGGGTTCTAATCCTCGTGCTGCCACATGTCTGCTGTGTGATCTTGGGCAAATCACTTAACTTCTCTGTGCCTCAGTTCTCTCATCTGTAAAATGGGGATTAAGAGAGTGGGCAGGGATTGTCTCTCTTTATTACTGAATTGTACTGTCCAAGCACTTGGTGCAGTGCTGTGTACACAGTAAGCACTCAATAAATGCAATTGAATGAATGGATGAGCCCTATGTGGGACAGGAACTGTGTCCAAACTGATTAATACTTTAGCGTTTAGACCAGTGCTTGGCAATAGTAAGTACTTAACCAGTACCATAATTATTAATATTATCATTACCCACCCTCAAACTTTATACCAGATAGTTAGAAAGATAGATGAATAGATAACCTGTGGTATGTTGGATAAATATCCTTAAGATATTAGTCAAGCCTCAAGCCCCCTGGAGAAAGAATCATATTTGAAAGGTAGGAGTTATTGCTGAGATTAGACTTGTTCAACCACGGGAATCAAACGCAAAATTGGAAACGACTGAGTTCTTCATTTGTTAAAATGCTCTGAGATATCACCATTGAAAAGCACTGAAAGATAGAAAATAAAGATTACAAGCCAATTCTACTTCCTAGTAGTCACAGTTAAATGACTCCTCTACGTAGATTTGCACTGACAAGCCTTTCCCACTTTCGCCAATCTGTGTGCAAAGACTATCCTGGACATTGCTTCATTCTTTCCACCACCTTTCTCCATAATTTCCTCATGGTACTCTTCAGTTTCTTATTCCTCAGAGTGTAGATGAGGGGGTTCAGCATGGGTGTGATAGCGTAGAATACAGAGACAGCCTTGTTCCCTGAAAAGGTGGTGGAGGGCCACATGTACAAGGAAGTGGAAGGGCCAAAAAGATGAGTGCCACTGCTATGTGCGAACTGCAGGTGGAGAGAGCTTTGCAACTCCCTTCGGACAACTGCTTCTTCAGGCTCGCCAGGATGTCGGAGTAGGAGATGAGGAGGATGACGAAGCTCCCCAGACCAATGGAGCTGCTATTGGCTTTAAAGATGATGCTCATAATGAGAGTGTCCCTGCAGGAGAGTTTCAGCAAAGGGTGCAAATCAGAAAAATAGTGATCAATCTCACTGGAGCCCCAGAAAGACAACTGGATAACCAGGGCCACCTGGATGATGGAATGGATGAAGCCCCCTAGCCATGATTAGGCCATCATCTTGGTACATAAAGACCTCCTCACTATGATGGAGTTGTGAAGGGGCTTGCAGTTGGCCACATAGCGATCATAGGCCGTGACCATGAGGAGGAAGATCTCAGTCCCGCCAAAATGATGGATCCCCAAAAGCTGTTTTATGCCCCCCGAGTAGGAGATGGCTTTCCCTCTGTGAGGAAGTCAGCAATCATCTTAGGGGCTATGATGGAGGAGTAGCAGAGGTCTACAAAAGACAGACAGATGAGCAAGAAGTACATGGGTGTCTTGTGGAGGTTGCCCGCACAGACAGTTATTATGATAAGCTGATTTCCAAGAAGGATAGTGAGGTAAAAGAATAAAAACACCACAGAAAATATCTCCTGCAGCAGTGGGATATGGGAAAGTCCAGAGAAAGTGGAAGAGAAATTATTAATCTGGAAAGATAAAAAAGCAACAGTGTGATGAACACTAACTGATATTTACTGACTGAACGAATAGGTAGTATTTACATCAGCTAAGGTTGATGCTTCCATCCACAACTGTTTGATTCATTACCACATAGTAAATATCTACATACAAGAAGCCTCACCCTGTT
This sequence comes from Tachyglossus aculeatus, assembly GCF_015852505.1. Taxonomy (NCBI): domain Eukaryota; kingdom Metazoa; phylum Chordata; class Mammalia; order Monotremata; family Tachyglossidae; genus Tachyglossus; species Tachyglossus aculeatus. Next base: position 3,755,564 of record NW_024044829.1, read on the forward strand.
TAGTATAAGCCCTCTGTGGGCAGAGATCATGTCTACCAACTCTGTTCTACCTGGCTCCTCCACTTGTCTGCTGTGTGACCTTGGGCATGTCACTTAACTTCTCTTTGCCTCATTCACCTCATCTAAAAATGGGGATTGAGACTGTGAGCCCCATATGGGTCAGGAACTGTGTCCAACCCGATTTGCTTGTAACCACCTTAGTACCTAGTATAGTGTCTGGCACATAGTAAGCGCTTAAAAAATTCCACAGTTATTATTATTATTACCTTCCCGAGCTCTTAGACCAGTGCTCTGTACACGGTAAGCACTCAATAAACACCACTGATTGATCAACTAATTGACAGTTCCTATATTGCTGTGATAATTCCGGAAATCTATCCTGGCACCCTGGTCTGATCCTTGGAGATGCCAAAAGAGCTGGTAGATATTTAAAGCTAAAGGGGAGAAGGGACTGAGGATTCAATATCATCACCGTCTGGTCCTCCGAACCGGGGCTGCTGGAAGTTGGGAGGACATGGGTTCTAATCCTGGCTCTGCCGCATGTTTGCTGGGTGGCCTTAGGCAAGTCACTTCTCCGGGCCTCAGTCCCCACATCTGTAAAATGGGGATTAAGACTTCTGCGGGACAGGGACTGGGTCTAACATGATTAAATTGTCTGCCCCAGTGTTATAACGGTGCTTGACACATAGTAAGTGCTTAATAAGTAATAATGGAGAGGCAGCATGGCTTAGTAGAAGGAGCCCAGGCTTTGGAGTCAGAGGTTATGGGTTCAAATCCCAGCGCTGCCAATTGTCAGCTGTGCGACCTTGGGCAAGTCACTTCACTTCTGTGAAGATCCTCATGGTGACTTGTTCATTCATTCATTCATTCAGTCGTATTTATTCAGTGCTTACTGTGTGCAGAGCACTGTACTGAGAGCTTGGGAAGTACAAGTTGGCAACATATAGAGACGGTCCTTACCCAACAGCGGACTCACAGTCTAGAAGGGGGAGACAGACAACAAAACAAAAGATATTAACAAAATAAAATAAATAGAATAGTAAATATGTACAAGTAAAATAAATAGAGTAATAAATCGGTACAAACATATATACAGGTTCTGTGGGGAGGGGAAGGAGGTAGGGCAGGGGGGATGGGGGAGGAGAGGGAGAGGAAGGAGGGGATTCAGTCTGGGAAGGCCTCCTGGAGGAGATGAGCTCCCAGTAGGACATGGAAGGGAGGAAGAGAGCTTGTTCAGAGGGAGGGCATTCCAGGCCACGGGGAGGACTAAGCACCTGATAGATGCAAAGATAGGATAGATGCAAGGTTATCAGGTTGTCCCATGAGGGGCTCACAGTCTTAATCCCCATTTTACAGATGAGGTCACTGAGGCACAGAGAAGTTGTGATCTGCCCAAAGTCACACAGCTGACAAGTGATGGAACTGGGATTGGAACCCCTGACCTCTGACTCCCAAGCCCATGCCTTTTCCACTAAGCCATGCTGCTTCTGTAAAATAATGGTTAAGTGTTTACTAGGTGCCAGGCACTATACTATGCATTGGTGTAGATACAAGCAAATCAGGTTGGACACAGTCCCTGGCCCATGTCGGGCTCACAGTCTCAATCCCCATTTTACAGATGAGGTAACTGAGTCACAGAGAAGTTAAGTGACTTCCCCAAGGTCACAGATCAGACAAGTGGTCTGAGAGCCCACCTGCCCCGGGAGGCCTTCCCAGACTGAGCCCCCACCTTCCTCTCCCCTTCTCCATCCCCCCGCCCTACCTCCTTCCCCACCCCACAGCACCTGTATATATGTTTGTTCAGATTTATTACTCTATTTTACTTGTACATATTTACTATTCTATTTATTTTATTTTGTTAATATATTTTGTTTTGTTGTCTGTCTCTCCCTTCTAGACTGTGAGCCCGTTGTTGGGTAGGGGCCCTCTCTATATGTTGCCAACTTGTACTTCCCCAGCACTTAGTACAGTGCTCTGTACACAGTAAGTGCTTAATAAATACAATTGAATGAACTGAATGAATGAATGAGGACGGGGGCTGGGGGTCGACGGCAGGACAGGCAAAACCTAGGAACAGTGAGGAGGTTAGCGGCAGAGGAGTGGTGGGTGCAGGCTAAGCTGTAGAAGGAGAGAAGGGAGGTGAGGTAGGAGGGGACGAGGTGATGGAGAGCCTTGAAGCCGAGGGTGAGGAGTTTTTGCCTGATGTGTAGGTTGATTGGTAGCCAGTGGAGATTTCTCCCCCACTTCAGTGGGGAGTCTTTCCCCACTTCAGTCTATACTTCACTCTGCTGCCCAGATTATCTTTGTACAGAAACGCTCTGGGCATGTCACTCCCCTTCTCAAAAATCTCCAATGGTTGCCTGTCAACCTACGAATCAAGCAAACACTCATCACTCTTAGCTTTAAGGCCTCACCTTGCCCCCTCCTACCTCATCTCCCTTCTCTCCTTCTACAGCTCAGCCCACACTCTCTGCTCTATTTATTTTGTTAATGATGTGCATATAGCTATAATTCTATTTGTTCTGATGGTTTTGACACCTGTCTACATGTTTTGTTTTATTGTCTGTCTCCCCTTTCTAGAGCGTGAGCCCGTTGTTGGGTAGGGACTGTCAGTATATGCTGCCGATTTGTACTACCCAAGTGCTTAGTACAGTGCTCTGCATACAGTAAGTGCTCAATAAACACGATTGAATAAATGAATGAATAACTAGTGATGCTAAAATGAGTGATCATTAAACTATGTGAGAGTAGAAAACTAAAAAATAGAATGAATCAAATCTCAACTTACCATTACCAAAAATGTCTTCTACCTTCCAAATAAAATAAAGACACCATGGTTGACCCCACTACCTAAGCAATGGAATCTCTTTGATTATGTCATCCAGCCTATATTTTGTGCAAGGCTCAGCCCCAATCACTAAGAAGTGTACACATGATATCCCCAGGACATTCTTTCAATGAATAATTTGGATGGGAGGCGAGTAGCTTTGTTGATCAGTACCAGTTGTTCAAAATTTTAAAGTTAAATATAGTTGTTCTTTGTATTGGAAGAATATCCCTCTGAGTAAAATTCTGCAGTGATGTGTCTGCAAATCCTAATGAACTACCCACAGTTCCACCCTCATTGTTTGCACGCAAAGATTTTCTTTTGTTGTGTTGTTGTGGTTGTTATGTTTAGCACCTGGAGCTGTCTTGTTTTTGCCTCTGTCTCATGATCCTCTGAAAGCTTTGCCTCAAACAGAACAGCTTGCTTATCAATTGCAGTGCACCCTACTTGTCCGTCAGCTGAGATGCATTGTAGGTTGTCACTTTGTTTCGCAGTATGCTTAAAGCACTTTCTCTGATCACTTTGTATAGATTTGTCCAATTTTGGGACACATTACAACAACTTCTGGGGTAACCTACTTTCATCCATTCATTTTACTTATCTTATTTGTTACTGAAAGGTGATAATAGCTTCAATGGTAGGAGACTTTGTTCCCTGATTGCATTCTTTGTAATCTAGTATTGCCAATGAATATTGAGCAAAACCCAAAAATGCCCCTGATAGAATTACAGCCATTTCATTTTGTTACCTAGGTAATACACTGCCCAATGATGCAACTAGAGACAAAAGGTAGAGGCTTGAACCCAGAAGACCAGTATGTTGGTTGGGAGACTGTTGGAGTATGGTTCCAACATGGCTTTAAATTTATACCAAACTGAATTTCAAGTAGAGTAGTTGTAATATCCCCGCTTCTGCGAGAGTTCTAAAGCACTTTCATTCCTGTGTGTTGCATTTAATGTGTGACAGCAGGAAACTCGAACAACTACCTGTGGAGAGCCAAAATCAGGAAATCAAAAGCAAGGAGAACAGAGAAATATTTTAATCACTTGATAAAAACAAAACCTCAGACAATTCTGCATCTCAGCTGAAAACTATGGGGGGCAATTGTTTAGGATACACCAGCTTGGAGTACTGCTATCAAGAAAGGTGTGGCAGTGCAAACATTAAGCTTAACAGTAAGTGTTTCTGTTTAAGATGGTTTCTGAGCCTTGTAGCTTGCTTTTGCATGATGTTTTCTGTGACTATCAGGAAATTATTTTTAGCCGGAGGTTTAAAAGGTGACAAAAAGTGGTGCCCACAGCGAGGTCCTTTTATTTTACTGAGTGCCTTTGTGGGGGGATTTTTGCTTCACAGTAACTCCAATTACACTGTAGACTTTACACATCTATTGGACTAAATCAATACATTTGTAGCAGAGTGTTATAAAACAGTATTTTGCAACTACTCAGTGCCTGCAACATACCCTGGGTTGACCCACCAACTTTTTTTTTCTAATGGTATTTGTTAAATGCTTTCTATGTTCAAGCACTGTTCTGAGTGCTGGGGTAGATAAAAGTTAATCAGGTTGAACACAGCCCCTGGGTCATGTGAGATTCACAGTGGTGAATCCCCATGTTACAGTTGAGGAAACTGAGGCACAGAGAAGTTGAACGACTTGACCGAAGTCACACAGCATGTGAGCCCACTGTTGGATAGGGACCGTCTCTCTATGTTGCCAACTTGTATTTCCCAAGTGCTTAGTACAGTGCTCTGCACACAATAAGTGCTCAATAAATACGATTGAATGAATGAATATGGCCAGACTGTGGGATCCATATTAACATTTTCAGTCACACATGAACTTATAGGTGAATTTCACTATCAGTGGTGACTTCTTCAATTCTGAAGGACAACCTAAATAAACTCATTAATAATGATAATGATGATGATGATATTAATAATGGTATTTGTTAAGCGCTTATGATGCACCAAGCATACAAGATAATCGTGTTGGATACAATCCCAGTCCCTGCTCCATGTGAAAATCACGCTCTAAGGGGAAGGAGAACAGATATTTAATCCCCATTTAATAAATGGGGAACCTGGAGCCCAAAGGATTTAAATGACTTGCCCAAGGTCACACAGCAGGCAAATGGAAGAGCCAGGATTAAAATCCAGGTCTCCTGATGACCAGCCTTGCTCTTTACCCGGGCTGTGCTACATCTATTTAACATCAAATGACAATATACGATCACAAACAATGAGGTTTTCTTTGAGGACTCAGAACGCTGTCAGTGTTTCAGCATGGCAGCAGTGCTTGTTATGTTACATTACATGTGTAGGATAAATGTACAGGATAGAAACAACTACTCAATGATGGTCTCATGGGGTATGGCTACAGAGCCGCTATGTAGTTCATGTCCCTGATTATAATACACTTATTTGAATTCCATATTTCCTGTCTTAAGGTCATATTAATCTGGAAATTATAAATGTTTTCATCAAGCTTTACATCATCAGGTGTTGCACATGATATTTTAATTTGCAAATGCCTAATTAAAGAGTAAAAAAAAAATGAATGTTACAAAATGGCAAATGAATAAACCACAAGAAGATCTTTGTATAGTAGATAATGAATTTTCCTAGATCTAAACATTAAATTCTTCTGGATGGGTTTTTCTCAGGAAAAATAAATTAAAATTTAACTTTATAAATAAAGAGGATGTTTATTTGTATAGTTTATTTATGTAGTTGTCCTTCATAGCTGAGGAAGATACCACTGAGGTGAAGTTCACCTGTTGGTACATGTGTGACTGTAAAGATCAGTTTGGGACAATAATCTCGGTCACATTGGGCTCACAAAATGTTGTACCTTGTGGTCTGTGCTTAATGCTTAGTGTATCTGATGCTACAGGTATGTAATAATAAAGATAGTATTTGTTAAGTGTTTACTATGTGGCAAACACTGTTCTAAGCATTGGGATAGATACAAGGTAATCAGGTTGTCCCTCATGAGGCTCACAGTCATAATCCACATTTTACAGATGAGGTAATTGAGGCACAGAGAAATGAAGTGGCCTACCTAGGTCACTCAGCAGGCAAGTGGCAGAGCCAGGTTTAGAACCCACATCCTCTGACTCCCAAGCCCATGCTCAATATATCCTGACACCAAGGACCAGCTTAATTGTACTTCAATGCATGTAATCTATTTTGTGCATTAATATCTGGCCAGCTTGTTTTAGGTTTAAAAATGCTTCTTACTATGTCATGAGATGTTAAAAGTTATTTTAGGTGTAGTTCTTAAAGGCAACAGTTCTGCTAATGTCAAAATGTTCTACTTTAACGACCTGTTAATCTCAAATTTCTCACTTCCACTAAATGAAACTGTAGTATTTTCAGGTCTTCAGGCATATGTTTGTCAAGTAACCCCAGCCTGTGACAATATAGTAATTCATACACACCGTACAGCTATATAACTCTATATATTTATACATTGTAGGAGAAGCATTGTTGGAAACTGATAGCCATTTTATGTGTTATTATATTTATTATTATTAAGCAGTTACTATGAGCCAAGCACTGTACTAACTGCTGATGTTGATATAAGATAATCAGTTTGGACACAGTCCCTGTCCCACATAGGGCTCATGGTCCAAGTAGTAGACAGTAGGATTTAACCACCATTTTACAGATGAGGTACTAGCTACTAGCCAAATTTATATGTGTATATGTTCTGTTCATTCAGGTCTGATACCATTACTTTGGGAGAAGGGTAGAGAAGAGGGAAAGGGGAATGGGGCCTATTTTGTGAGGAGTGGGTGGTTGTTTTATCTTTCTTTAACCCATTTCTCCCAAACCAGAGCCGAGGCCTTCAGTGAAGACAGAGATAGTCATAGGGGCAAAAGAGATAATAATAATAAGAATAATAATGTTGGTATTTGTTAAGCACTCACTATGTGCCAAGCACTGTTCTAAGCACTGGGGTAGATACAAGGTAATCAAGTTGTCCCCCATGGAGCTCACAGTCTTAATCCCCATTTTACAGATGAGGTAACTGAGGCACAGAAAAGTTAAGTGACTCGCCCAAAGTCACACAGCTGACAAGTGGCAGAGATGGTATTAGAATCCACGACCTCTGACTCCCAAGCCCGGGCTCTTTCCATTGAGCTACACTGCTTCTCATGTGTGTGATAAAGGACAAGACAAAAACAGTTTGAGTTGGTTGTTGAGTCCTGGTTTTATAAACTTCTGTCACTACTCTGTGGCAGGACCTATAGAGTTGTATTTCAAGCAAGGGGCTCGTGCTATCTAGTTAGTCATGAGGAATCCAATTAATTGTCCCCTCCATGAGACAGGAGAATCCTGTCAGAATGGAGTCAGGCGGGGAACAGAAATTCTGGAAGGCCAGAGAATATTTGCAACCAATGGGGCCAGATTGTTAATGTTAATAAGATTTGTTTATGCCAGATTGCATTACCTATTAGGTCCTCAGCTAGGGAAGAAATGTATTGTGATGATCTTTAATGTACGACTCCCCCAACTGCTCCAGAAAGGTTAGTTAAATAGGAGAGGGGACAGGGCATCCTCAGGAAAATAACTTGAAAATCAAAACAGACTGACTTACCAGGAGCAAAGCCTATGCCAATAAAAAGTCTCTGATCACTCCCACAATTTGGGGAAAGAATCAGAGTTATTCTCTCCCACAGAGACTGAAGACACAGGGCCTGATTTCAGTGGATGTTTTTATGCTTTTGGCTGCCATTCAGCTCCTAACAAGACCCAGTGGACCCAATTTCCTGGCTCTCAAGCTTACTTCAAAGGTACAGTAATTGCACCTCATTATCATGTAACTTTTTAATCATGCCCAGTGGACAAGGCTATTAAAACCATCCCATTGGTAATTGCATCTCTACAGTTGCCTAGGAGGTGAATAAATTATAAAGTTGAACATTTCTCAGCCTGAGACAACAAACCTGTAACTATAAACTCCCTGGATTTCTGTTGGTCCTTTTTAACTAAGGACAGTAGTGATTATCTTGAACACACACACACACACACACACACACACACACACACACACACACACACACACAGTTTTTTGCTTTTTTATGTGTTCAGAAATCACTTCCAGTGAATTCCTAAAGCATCATTTAGTAATAAGCTAGGTAATCACTAAATGGTATAGATCTGTGACTGGAAACTCACAGAGAAAGAGTATGAAATAATAAAAATAATAACAATAGTAATAATAATAATGGTATTTGTTAAGCACTTTGTAAGTGTCAAGCGCTGTTCTAAGTGCTGGGATAGATACATGGCAATCAGGTTGTCCCACATGGGTCTCAGAGTCTTAATCCCCCTTTTACAAATGAGGGAACAGAGTCACAGAGAAGTTAAGTGATTTGCCCAAGGTCACGCAGTTAAGTGGAGAAGCTGGGATTAGAACCCATGACCTCTGATATCCTAGCCCATGCTCTGGAAATAGGAAACAACTCCAAGTAATAGAACAAATGATTGCAGCCAGTACATTTGTGCCTCCAGTTTCCTCTTTTGACCCCAAAATTCTTTGGTTCCCCTACTCCCTCTCCCTTCTGTGTCACCTATGCATTTGAATCTGGTTCCTTTAAGCACTCGATATTCATCCAACTCTTAGCCCCGCAGAACTTACGTACAGATCCATTATTCATTTTAATGTCTTTCTCTGTCTCTAGACTGTAAATTCTTGACTAAAAGCTCCTGGTAGGCAGGGACTATGTTTACCAACTCTGTGTTTTTTGTATTCTCTCAAGAGCTTAGTATAGGACTGTGTGTACAGTAAGTGCTCAATACATTTCAATGGCTGATTGACTGATTTCACCTTTGATGATTTCCTGGGTGGAAATATAAAACAGTCATTGCTAGCAAATCACTGAAAACCGGCCCTAGTTTCCACCATACAGGAAATAGAAGGCCTACCAAGACACCAAAAAGCATCATTTTCACAATTTCATTTTTTTGAATGCCATTTGTTAAGCACTTACTCTGCATCAAGCACTGTTCAAAGAGCTGGGGTAGATATCAGATTTATCAGGCTGAGCCCAGTCTTTGTCCCACATGGGGTTCATGGTCTAATTTGAAAGGAGGAGGACTGGGGGATTTAATCCCCATTTTACAGATAACTGAGGCACAGAGAAGCTAAGGGATTTGCCCTAGGTCCAGACAAATTAAATAAGGTGACAAAAGAGTCTTTGTTATGTTCTTCCTGACATTCCAACAACCAATTTTTTAGCTGAGCAGAATCTATGTCTGGAATCTTCAAAGATTACAGATTTTTTAGTGTATGATTTAATGTTGTGATCTAGACCACTAACAGCAAAGCCATAAGTAACTCAGGCAGTCATCCAACAAGGTTCCCTGAGGAACCCTCCTAGCTGGTCAACCCTAGTTTGCTGGCAGTCCCTAACACTGTTTTCTCTTCTGTTGCAACAGAGCCAATTCTTTCCATATTGCAAAATGCCATGCTGGACTCTCTGCAACAACTGGATCCCAGAATTCAGGAAACCTTATCAGCAACACAAGCAGTGCTGCCTAGTGGATAGAGCAGGGACCAGAAGAACCTGGGTTTTTATTCCAGCGCTGCTACTTCTCTGTTGCATGACCTTGGTTAAGTCACTTCACTTCTCTGAGTCTCAGTTACCTTGCATGGAAAATGGGAATTAAGACTGTGAGCCCCATGTGGGATATTGACTGTGCCCAACCTGATTAGCTTGTGTCTACCGCAGCACTTAGTACAGTGTCAGACACACAGTAAGCTCTTGTCAAATACCAAAATAAATGAAACACTGCACTAAAACCAGCTCCAAAGAGAATCTCTGAGGAGCTACTTGGGGAGGGTGACATGCTCAGTTTAACACCATTGGGCCAAGTATACCAAACACAAATTGTTAAACAATCAGCCTGATCATTTGGATGGAATCACCGAGATATTTTAATACAAGGCAGGGGTGAAGATATTTTTAATCAATTTACATTACATCACTTAGAGGTAGCCAAATTATGCTGGCTATCAACTCCCCAAGGTCTTGGATTTGTCACATTCCATTTCCTTTTTTTATGACTCTTGTTAAGCACTTACTTTGTGTCAAGCGCTGTACAAAGCAGAGGGCTAGGTACAAGATAATCAGGTTGGACACAGTCCCTGCTGTCCAATGTGTGATTCACTTTCTAAGGAGGAGAGTGTAGGATTTACTCCCCATGTTACCGATGAGGAAACAGAAATGCAGAAGTTAACTTACTTGCCCAACATCACATGGCAGACAAGCAAAAGAGTCAGGATTAGTACCCAGGTCCTCTGACTTTCAGGTCTGTCCTCGTTTTACTAGGCCATAATGCTTCCGATTTTATTCTTATAATCCTCCAAGAAGGGAATGAGCATTGTCATATTCATTAGCCAGAGGATGGCCAGAGAGGTTAAAGGTATTGCCAGAAGACACAGGCAGGTCAGTAGCTGGGGGATGGACATAGAACATAGATCTCCTGACTTTCAGATCTATTTTCTTTCCACTAGAGCCTACTTCATTTTTATTCTGCACTATCCTGAGGAGAATCAGTTGGGCTTTAAACATTTTAACTGGCATCCATAGAATTATTAGAAATTTTTTAAATGGCAGCAGGCAGTGTGAATCTTCAATGCAGCTGGCTTAGCAACAGATAAGAACCTCCATAGCTGAAAATGCCACTACACTTCCAACACCCCCTCCCCCCCTTCAGTATCCATTGGTCCAAAAAGCCACAAAAAGGGATTAGAGACCTGCACATCATCATCATCATCATCATCAATCGTATTTATTGAGCGCTTACTATGTGCAGAGCACTGTACTAAGCGCTTGGGAAGTACAAATTTGCAACATATAGAGACAGTCCCTACCCAACATTGGGCTCATAGCCTAAAAGGGGGAGGCAGAGAACAAAACCAAACATACTAACAAAATAAAATAAATAGAATAGATATGTACAAGTAAAATAAATAAATAAATAGAGTAATAAATATGTACAAACATATATACATATATACAGGTGCTGTGGGGAAGGGAAGGAGGTAAGATGGGGGGATGGAGAGGGGGACGAGGGGGAGAGGAAGGAAGGGGCTCAGTCTAGGAAGGCCTCCTGGAGGAGGTGAGCTCTCAGCAGGGCCTTGAAGGGAGGAAGAGAGCTAGCTTGGTGGATGGGCAGAGGGAGGGCATTCCAGGCCCGGGCGATGACGTGGGCCAGGGGTCGATGGCGGGACAGGCGAGAACGAGGTACAGTGAGGAGATTACCGGCGGAGGAGTGGAGGGTGCCGGCTGGGCTGTAGAAGGAGAGAAGGGAGGTGAGGTAGGAGAGGGCGAGGTGATGGAGAGCCTTGAAGCCCAGGGTGAGGAGTTTCTGCCTAATGCGCAGATTGATTGGTAGCCACTGGAGATTATTGAGGAGGGGAGTAATATGCCCAGAGCGTTTCTGGACAAAGATAATCCGGGCAGCAGCATGAAGTATGGATTGAAGTGGAGAGAGACACGAGGATGGGAGATGATAGAGAAGGCTGATGCAGTAGTCCAGACGGGATAGGATGAGATGCAGATGACATAACTATCCTCTTCTCAATGTTGTTAGTAAGGTACTTATCGCTGCATTTTTTTTCATCATAGAAGATGTGCTTTTAAGCGTTCCTTTCTGGGAATTGCATTACAAGTTTACCCCTGGCCTTTCTTTATTCAGAAGGTTGGGCATAAAATTGAATAGAGATCCGTGGATGGGGAAATTGTGACTGATGTTGAAACAATCACTCTCGGGATTTGAAAAACAATCTGAGATGCAAGTCATCCTCTTTAGAATGCTTCTATTTATCTATTTTAAATTTTGGAGAGTCACGTAGTGATCATCCATATCAGAACTGTTTCACATCTTCACAAACTCATGCACTTTTTCCTCAGCAGCGGTAGGACAAGAGGAGGAGGAAGAGGAGAGGAAAAGCAGGATGAAGAGGAGGAGGAAAGGAGAAAAAGCACTATGAGAACAAGGAGGAGGAGAAGGAGGAAAAGGAGGAGGAAAAGAAGGAGGAGGAGGAGGACTGGTAGTACTAAAAATAATGGCTTTTGTTATGTGCTTACTATATGCCAAGCAGTGTTCTAAGTAGATAAAGGGTAGTCAAGTTTTCCCATCTGAGGCTCACAGTCTTAATCCCCATTTTACAGATGATGTAACTGAGGAACAGAGAAGTTAAGTGACTTGCCCAAAGTCACAGAGCTGACAAGTGGCAGAGCTGGGATTAATACTCACGACCTCTGTCTCCCAAGCCCGAACTCTTTCCACTAAGCCACACTGCTTCTGAAGTAACATTTAATAAGGGCTGACATGGTGAGGTGCACTGTATGAGGCTTTTTGGAAATATAGAATTAAGACGTGACCCATTCTCTGGTTACAATGTGCTTACACTCAGCAACTTGGCACTCAACATCCTTTTTTCCTCTGCCATTGTCCAGATCCTGATTAATTTCTTATTCAGATAGAAAACCATTCCCTACACTGGGTTTTTTGGCCATAGGTACTTACTCTTGGCTTAGTCTGTAATGAGTGCTTCCTCCTGGACTCGATGTGCTCTGACAGTTGTGTAGCCATCTGTTGTTTTCTTATCCTGTCAAGTCATGTCCTACCCATAATGACGCCATGGACACATCTCTCCCAGAACGCCCTGCCTCTCTCTACCTGCAATCATTCTGGTAGTGTATCCATAGAGTTTTCTTGGTAAAAATACAGAAGCAGTTAACCACCACCTCCTTCTGTGCCATAAACCTGAATGTTCACTCTCGCCTCTCTACCTTGCTGCTGCTGCCCAGCTCAGGTGAGTTTTGACTTGTGGCAGATTGCCTTCCACTCCCTAGCCACTACTCAGCCTAGGAATGGAATGGATATGCCTCTGTTTGACTTTCCCTCCCCTAGTCGAGACTGGTAGAATACTGGAAACTCTCCAAGTGTGACCCTGACTGGTGAGGCATCTATAGCCCACTGCTTTTTCCAGGCTTTATGTCCCAAATCGTCTGCAAATGGCTGAACCCCATCTCATTGAATCGAATTCACGAACTCCTTAATCTCAGTAGGCTAATGGTCTCTTTGCTATTCATCATTTTTGCTATGAAATCATCACACTCTTGACACAACCCTATGTAAGAGCCTACAAAGAGCCTATGATTCTCCCAGATTAAGCGCCCCCCATTTCCTCTGCTCCTCCTCCCCTCCCCATCACCGTGACATTCTTCCTCTACTCTACCCCCTCCGTGTCCCACAGCACTTGTGTATATATGTACATATTTATTATTTTATTTATTTTATTAATGATGGATATATAGATATATGATTCTATTTATTTTTATTGATGCTATTGTTGCCTGTTTACTTGTTTTGATGTCATTCTCTCCCCTTCTAGACTACTAGCCCATTGTTGGGCAGTGATTGTCTCTGTTGCCAAATTGTACTTTCCAAGCACTTAATACAATGCTCTGCACACAGTAAGCACTAGATAAATACGATTGAGTGAATGAACGAATACAAAGGAAAAATAGGGCTTAACTCACATCTTCTCCATCTCTTATCACTCTACTCTCTCTGCCGTCCCAACAATCTTTTCCACTGATGCCCAGCATAAAGTCTTTTCACTTTCACCTCGCACTCATGGGGTGACACTATTGTAAGGGACCCTGTTTCTTCATTTACCTACAACTGGATAATATCACTTCCCTGCCAGAATGATTGAGGAGCTTCTGTGGTTTATAATGAAGTCATTCCCATTCTGAATCCTTTGCTATACAACCTGAAGAAGAAAGACAGTAAAAAAGCTCTCCCGAGAGCAATGAAGAGAAAAGTCTTTTCTCTAGGGACACTTGTCTTAGAATGCTAAAAAAAAATGGAATTGAACCATCTTTCTATAATCATTAAATTGTGCTGCTTAGAAAATCTCTCCTGTTTTGAAGAGCTTGCTACTTCTCTATACGTTGTTTGTTTTCAATATGGACTATTTGGCCACTGGAGTGTGGGATGTCTTCTTGTCAGTCTCTGCTGGTAATTTGCTTCAAGCAGCGCAAATGGAATTGATGAAGTTGCTGTATATACTGTCCATGTGGTGTCCCCTCTTCACGGTCATTCAGTTGTATTTATTAAACACTTACTGTGTGCAGAGCACTGTACTGAGTGCTTGGGAGAGTGCAATATAAAAATTAACAGACACATTCCCTGCTCACAGTGAGATTACCATCTACAGGAGCTTACAGTCTAACAATACTGTGCTGACAATTGCACCTCAGATATCAAATCTTTGCTGGCATCCCTTTCTTTCCAGAGCCAATGTTCCAATTAATCAATCAATCAATCAACCAATAGCATTTATTAAGCACTTACTCTATGCAGAGCACTATGCTAAGTGCTTGGGTGACTATGATATAACAGAGTTGGTAGATATATTCCCTGCTCACAATGAGCTTACATTCTAGAGGAAGAGAGAGACATTAATATAAATAAACAGATTACAGATATGCATATAAGTGCTGTTGGGCTGAGGATACATAAATAAAGGTTACAAATCCAAGTGCAACACTCCAAATGCTGAACAGCTCAAGCCTATGCATCTAAATGCATTGCCATCAATAATGATAGTGTGTATTTGTTAAGCACTTACTTTGGGCCAAGCACTGTACTAAGCACTAGGGTAGGTAGATGGTAATAATAATGATAATAATAATAGCAAATAACATTATTATTACTATTACTGTTAATCACTGTACTAAATGCTGGGGTAGATACAAGGTATTCAGGTCAAACACAGTCCTTGTCTCATGTGGGTCTCACATTCTAAGGAGGAGGGAGAATAGTTATTGAATCCCCATTTTACAAATGGGGAAACAGACACAAAGAAGTTAATCAATGATATTTATTAACTGCTTACTGTGTGTAGAGCACTCTACTAAGTGCTTGGAAGAGTTCAGTTCAATATAGTTGGCAGACAAGATCCTCTCCCTCCAGACGTTTACCATGTAAGGTAATAATAATAATAATTCTGATATGTGCTTGTCTTGTCTTTTGCTGTCGAGTCAACTCCAACCCATAGAGGCACCATGGACACCTCTCTCCCAGAATGACCCACCTCCATCTGCAATAGTTCTGGTAGTGGATCCATAAAGTTTTCTTGGTAAAAATCCAGAAGTGGTTTACTATTGCCTCCTTCCATGATGTAAACTCGAATGTCCACCCTCGAATCTCTCCTGTGCTGCTGCTGCCCAGCACAGTGAGATTTGACTTGTAACAGATTGTCTTCCACTAGCTAGCCACTGCCCAAGCTAGGAATGAAATGGATATACCTCTGCTTGACGCTACCACCACCCGCATAGTTGAGACTGGTACAGTATTGGAAACTCTCCAGGTGAGACCCAAAGAGGGATTGGTATGTGCTAATCTCTAAGCACTGAGGTGGATACAAGCAAGTCGGGTTGGACACCATCTCTGTCCCACCTGGGGTTCACAGTCTCATTCCCCATTTTACAGATGAGGTAACTGAGGCCCAGTGAAGTGAAGTGACTTGTCCAAGTTCACACTGCACTCAAGTCACACAGCAGGCGAGTGGTGGAACTGTTATTAGAATGCTTTCTGATTCTCAGGCACTTATGCTCTTTTCATTTGGCCACTCTGAACAGCATTTGGTGAAAGCCTGCAACTCAGGGAGCAGAATTAAGCTGCCCACCATCAGTGGATAGCATTTCGAGCAGGAGTTAGGAAATTGGACCTTGGTTGAAGTACGATGTCAGTCTTTTTCAGACTGTCAGCCCAAAGCTTTCAGGGGTTCATCAATGAGAGTATTTGCAATCATTGTCTTTGCATAAAGGCCCTGCAAATTCAAGAGTCCACCTCCTAGGAGATTCTGTATGTAGCTGCCAAATTCCATATTTAGTATGTGTCACTCAGCAACACTGTGAATCAATCAATCAATCAATCAATCAATCATATTTATTGAGCACTTACTATGTGCAGAGCACTGTACTAAGCGCTTGGGAAGTACAAATTGGCAACATATAGAGACAGTCCCTACCCAACAGTGGGCTCACAGTCTAAAAGGGGGAGACAGAGGACAAAACCAAACATACTAACAAAATAAAATAAATAGAATAGATATGTACAAATAAAATAAATAAATAAATAAATAAATAGAGTAATAAATATCTACAAACATATATACATATATACAGGTGCTGTGGGGAAGGGAAGGAGGTAGGATGGGGGGATGGAGAGGGGGACGAGGGGGAGAGGAAGGAAAGGGCTCAGTCTGGGAAGGCCTCCTGGAGGAGGTGAGCTCTCAGCAGGGCCTTGAAGGGAGGAAGAGAGCTAGCTTGGTGGATGGGCAGAGGGAGGGCATTCCAGGCCCGGGCGATGACGTGGGCCAGGGGTCGATGGCGGGACAGGCGAGAGCGAGGTACGGTGAGGAGAACAGTGGTGGAGGAGCGGAGGGTGCATCCTGGGCTGTAGAAGGAGAGAAGGGAGGTGAGGTAGGAGGGGGCGAGGTGATGGACAGCCTTGAAGCCCAGGGTGAGGAGTTTCTGCCTGATGCGCAGATTGATTGGTAGCCACTGGAGATTTTTGAGGAGGGGAGTGATATGCCCAGAGCCTTTCTGGACAAAGATAATCCGGGCAGCAGCATGAAGTATGGATTGAAGTGGAGAGAGACACGAGGATGGGAGATCAGAGAGAAGGCTGGTGCAGTAGTCCAGACGGGATAGGATGAGAGCTTGAATGAACAGGGTAGCGGTTGGGATAGAGAGCAAAGGGCGGATCTTGGCAATGTTGTGGAGCTGAGACCGGCAGGTTTAGGTCACGGTTTGGATGTGAGGGATGAATGAGAGAGCGGAGTCGAGGATGACACCAAGGTTGCGGGCTTGTGAGACGGGAGGGATGGTAGTGCCGTCAACAGAGATGGGAAAGTCAGGGAGAGGGCAAGGTTTGGGAGGGAAGACAAGGAGTTCAGTCTTCGACATGTTGAGCTTTCGTTGGCGGGCAGACATCCAAATGGAGATGTCCTGAAGGCAGGAGGAGATGCGAGCCTGGAGAGATGGGGAGAGAGCAGGGGCAGAGATGTAGATCTGGGTGTCATCAGCGTAGAGATGATAGCATCTATGCAATGGTTAACACCATTTGTGACAGCAAAAGGTGTCCTTTAAACAGCTTTTATCCAGAACTTTGACTGCTATTCCAATAGTGTGACCATGTGCTGATAACAAATTTGGGAAAGCCAAACTTGAGCAGGATGACCTCCAGGTCTTCAGGATTTACAAAATCAAAAGAGGCTTTCCCTGGTCAATGAAGACCATGTACAGGGCCTGTTTTGAAAGAGAGGAATCAAGGTCAATCATGCAAACCATGAGAAGCAGCATAGCTTAGTGGATAGAGCACAGGCCAGAGAGTCAGAAGGACGTGGGTCCTAATCCTGGCTCTTGCACTTGTCTGCTGTGTGACCTTGGGCAAGTCATTTTACTTCACTGTTCTTCAGTTACCTCATCTGTAAAATGGTGATGAAAACTGTGAGCCCCAAAAGGGACAGGAACTGTGTTCAACCTAATTACCTTGTAGCTTATTACACCTCTGCACTCAGTACAGTGATCAGGTTGTCCCATGGGGGGCTCACACGATTTTAATCCCCATTTTACAGATGAGATAACTGAGGCACAGAGAACTTAAGTGACTTGCCCAAAGTCACACAGCAGACAGCAGAGTTGGGATTCGAACCCATGACCTCAGACTCCCAAGCCCACACTGTTTTCCACTGAGCCACGCTGCTTCTCAGTGCCTGGCAGATGGTAAATTATTAACAAATATCATAAAAAGTAAAAAGTCTCATTTTTCTGTAATGCAGAGATTACAAGCTCATAGAACATTTCAACAAAGAACATTCACATGATAGGGTATGTCCCAAGTCTGCTGCCACACCTGGGGTTTATCTATTTCATCCAAAACATCGCATTTTCTCTAAATTGATTAATGTATCCGAAGAACATCCCCAAATTTCCTAATAGTGTCCTATCCAAAAAACCTAGAGAAATCACACATTTTGGAGAAACAGAGTGCACTTGGGTCTATCTTGCTCTGAACTTTTGTCTTTGAAAAACTTTCTCATATGCTTACTTTGGAAATGACCCATGTGACCAATTTAATCCCGGCCTCTCTCAGGAGAAACAAGGTTTGTTTGGTTACTAACTTTCTGGTGGAGAGATGTTCTGAGGCTCAAGCGAGGGAGAGGCTGTCAGCACTGTGTTGAACAGATCAGAAACTGACACTGTCCAGAATCCTTATAAATAATGCTGGCGTGATCTTTACCTGGAAATGGCTAGTGCTGTTTTGGATTCAATCTGAATGTTTTATTTGCCCAGGGATAAAGTATAGGAAAGAACATGAAAAATTTATGACTGAAATTAAATCAGATGATAAAAGATTTAAATCAGAGGGCTTTGATACTTCTTGGGAACTAAATCCATTTTGTAGCAAAGGAAAATCTGCAATGGCAAACTAGCAGAGAGAAGTTTCATGGGGAATGTTATCAACTTCCTCTGAATAACGTGATTCTTGGAGGGATGCATTTTCTTTAACCCCACAGTGATAATTTAATGCTCACAAATGGGCAACAATTTGATATTATATCATATTAGTAGACTTAAAAAAAACCTTCTGATGGCATCCTTCTCTTTTTAAAGAACATCAAAAAAATTTCCTTTAATATATGGCATTTTTTATACTCATTCTCCTTTTGGAAAGATCCCATTGACTAAGGAGAGTTGGAATTTCAAGTAGACCCTTTCCTTAACTCTGTCATATCACCTAATCAGAATTGGCAACCACTATAAAAGGTAAGTGATTATGTCTCTGTGATTATGTCTCTGCTCAGTTACAATTCTGTAGTAAAAGTTGTATGATTATATACTGGTGTCCTGGAAAGTTTACATAATAACTAGGCTCCTAGAGTTTTGTAAAAAGTCTTGAAACGGCAACTAAAATATAAATTAAAGTTAAACCCCTTAAAATTTCTTCATGATGTATCCTCTCTGATTCATTTAAACAAAAGGACAAATTTGACTTCAGTAAATTGAAAATTTGAGGAAGAAGGATAAACATAGCTTCACTATAGAGATTTTGTAAGTTTTGTAAGTTTTGTAAGTTAGTAATCACACCATATGTGTGATTTCTAAATGAAGTAATTCTTTTTTAAAAGTTCAGCTGAAATTTCCAGAGTGAGCTTCAGAGTTTACAATAATACAACTTGTATGATCATCATCATTATCAGTGGTATTCATAGGGAGCTTACTAGTTATAGAGCACTATACTAAGCGCTTGGGAGAGTACAATTCAACTGCGTTGGTGGACATATTCCCTGCCCACAATGAGCCTACAGTCTACATGGGAAGACAGACATTAGTATAAATAAATGATTCGCTGTATGTAATTTAAAGACATATATATATATATATATATATATATATATATATATATATATATCTACAGGAGGTAGATCCCTCTGGCTCTGCTCTCATAATGGAAGTTGTGTTGAGACATGAGAAGGGAGAATATCGCTGCCACCCTGTGTTCATCGAAGATAATAATAATAATAATAATAATAGTATTTGTTAAGCACTTACTATGTGCAAAGCACTGTTCTAAGCGCTGAGGAGATACAAGGTGATCAGGTTGTTCCACGTGGGACTCACAGTCTTCATCCCCATGTTACAGATGAGGGAAACTGAGGCACAGAGAAGGTAAATGACTTCCCAAAAGTCACACAGCTGACAATTGGTGGAACCGGGATTTGAACCCATGATATCTGCCTTCAAAGCATGGCTCTTTCCACTGAGCCACGCTGCTTCTCAATAATAATGATGGCATTTGTTAAGCACTTACTATGTGCCAAGCACTGTTCTAAGTGCTGGGGGAGATAAAAGGTAATCAGGTTGTCCCACGTTGGGCTCACTCTCTTAATCCCCATTCTATAGATGAGGTAACGGAGGTACAGAGAAGTTAAGTGGCTTTCCCAGAGTCACACAGCTGACAAGTGGCAGAGCTGGGATTAGAACCTATGACCTCTGACTCCCAAGCCCATGCTCTTTCCACTGAGCCATGCTGCTTCCCAGAATTTAGGTCCCACCGAGATTTGAACTCAGATAGCTGGATTCAGAGTCCAGAGTGCTAACCACATGTGTGGAATCCCTGTGACAGGGCCGCAAAACAGCAAGGAATCAGCGACAAGATGGTGTCAGGGCTATACAGATGGTCTTCCCAGGATTCTTTGAGACATACTCTCCACTCTTTTAAGCTCATGCCTGAGGTGTTTCTTATATACCTGAGGCTAGCATCTAGAGATAACAGCATTGGACTGTATGTCAGTAGACAGAGGTTCCATTCCCTGACTCATCACTTGTCGCCTTGTGAACCTGGGAGAGTTAATTAACTTCTCTATGCATGAATTTTCCCATCTGTAAAATGGGAATGAAATACCTGTCTTCCCTCCCACTTGGACTGTGAGCCTCATGTGGTACATGGACTGGGTCCCATTCAATTGTCTTGCATCTACCCCCAGTACTTGGAACCTAGCAAATGATTAATAAATAATAATCATTTTTAACATAGGCTGAAACCTGTTGAAAGATGAGAAACCAGAAAAAGTAAGTCACAAGAGGAAATAGAGGGAAGAATTGCATTCTAATCCCTTTTGTAAGAGTAGGAGTTCACAGGGTGGGTAATAATAATAATAGTATCTGTTTAATGCTATGTGTCAAGCACTGTTCTAAGTGCTGAGGTAGACACAAGCTAATCAGGTTGGACACAGTCCCTGTCCCACATGGGGCTCACAGCCTTAATTCCCAATTTACAGATGAGGTAAATGAGGTACAGAGAAGTTAAGTGAATTACCCAAGGTCACACAGCAGACAAGTGGTGGAGACAGGATTAGAATTCAGGTCCTCCTGACTCCCAGGCCCGTGGTCAATCCACTAGGCCATGTTTACCCCCATGGCCATCTTCTGTCCCCTTTCCACACAAGCACACACACACACACACACACACACACACACACACACACACACACAGAGAGAACCCCTTTGTGGTTGTGGGAATAGGTGAGAGAAAATTGAGTTATTGCAACATTGTTTCAATTCTTTGCAGTTGTTCAATGACTCTGCAGGATCGAAAGCATTCTGCATTCAAAGTGAACATAAACTTCTCCCATCGCTGTTGCCCAAGAAGGGAAAACCTGGGCTTCTCTGACTTCCCTCTATCCAAGCACAGATATCTAAGCAAATGTGATCTAATAGCAGTATCCCTTCCTAAGTATGTTTCTCTATTAATTCTCCTAATATCCCCCAAACTGTAGGAATATTTTTCCCCTGAATTTCAATATTCATTTCTCATTAGAGGAGAGATGCTGATGCCACTGGCTACAGGAAATGATACAGGAATGGCCGACTTCATCCTCATGGGCCTGACGGATTCTCCAAGAACCCAACTGGTCCTTTTCATGGTATTTCTCCTGATCTATATGATTTCTGTGGTGGGGAACCTAGGGCATATCCTGATAATCCAGAAAGACTCTCAGCTTCACAGCCCCATGCATTTTTTTCCTGTGAGGTTTGTCCTTTGTTGATCTGAGCTACTCTACAGCCATTACTCCCAAAACCTTGGGGAGTTTATTAACATCTAGAAAGAAAGTCTCATTCACTGGCTGCTTTGCCCAAATGTATTTTTTTCATTTCTTTGGTAGGAACAGAATGCTTCCTCCTCTCTGCAACGGCTTATGATCGTTATGTAGCTATCTGTAACCCACTGCTTTATTCCTCTGTTATGTCCTCAAGATTATGCATATGGCTTATGGTTGGGTCATATGGAGTTTCTTTTACAAACTCCCTGATAAATCCTCTGTTCATAGCTAGGTTGCCACTTTGCAACTCTAATGTAATTCACCATTTTTTCTGTGATACCTCACCAATATTGGTTTTGTTCTGAACAGACACACACAACACAGAAATCATGATCTTTATCTTAGCTGACTCCACACTTGCAATGTCTCTGATAACGATTGCAGTCTCATACATGGCTATTATCTCTGCCATTTTGAAGATCAGCTCCACTGTGGGAAGAAAAAAGCTTTCTCCACCTGGGCTTCCCACCTCATGGGAGTCACCATCTTCTATAGGTCTCTAATCTTTACACAGTTAAAGCTAAGTAAATCTTACTCCCTGGGTAAAGACCAGGTAGCTTCTGTTTTCTATACCATCGTCGCCCCCATGTTGGACCCCCTTATCTACAGCTTGTGAAACAAAGAGGTGAAAAATGCTATGAGCAGAATGATTCATCTGTGCCCTATAATGATGTGGCCAGAAGCAGAATGACAGGCAGAAGTCACCCGCTGGAGAAGGAAGGGAAGTTATCTGGGCAGAGATCTTGAAGGAGGGCTCTGGCCCAGGACTTCAAGCCCATACTCTCTATGTGGCCTCCTCCCTCACCGTGGGACTTCTCTTTCTCGGTCTCTTCTGGAGCTCCTGCCAGTGTGGCCCAAGCAGGGTTCAAACAACCTTAGGACCAGCTCCCACCCTTCTGACCTCCCCTGGCCCAAAGCAGCAGGGAGCTGGGGCAGCCTCATCACTTCACCCAGTCCTAGAAAAGAGAACACCAGCAAGGATCCTCAGGTCAGAGCCCCCATCTCTTCAGCCTTTCATTCATGCATTAATTCATTCATTCAGTCAGTCATATTTATTGAGCGCTTACTGTGTGCAGAGCACTTTACTAAGCGCTTGGGAAGTACAAGTTGGCAATATATAGAGACGGTCCCTACCCAACAATGGGCTCATAGTCTAGAAGGGGGAGACAGACAACAAAACAAAATATATTAACAAAATAAAATAAATAGAATAGTAGAATGCTTCACTTCTTGGTGCCACAAACATGAAAACCCATTCAACTCTTCTAGAAGCCCATTAATACACTGGAAGAATTAACAAATGACTGCCTGGAAGACTCTTAAGGTCATAAAAAGAAAGCACTAGATTAAATGTAAAAATATCGGAATGAATAGATAATTTTCTAGATAGATAAATAAATTTCTCTTAATAAATATTTTTCTCCACAAGTATAACATTCCCAACTCTTGTAGACACCTTCCTTCTCTTCTACAAGACTTCTTTCCTTCTGGGTCCTAGGCTGCTGCAATTTGGATCTCAAACACCTTCCCCCTTGGTACCCCATCTGTCAGTCTGTCAGTCAATCACATTTATTGAGCACTTTCTGTGTGCAGAGCACTGTACTAAGGACTTGAGAGGGTCCAATATAAGAAGCACACTCCCTGCACACAACAAACTTACAGTCTAGAAGGGGAGACAGACATTAATATAAATAAATAAATTACAGATAGGTACATAAGTGCTGTGGGGCTGGTAGGAGGGAATGAATAAAGGGAGCAAGTCAGGGTGATTCAGAAGGGAGTTGAAGAAAAGGAAACGAAGTTTTAATGATGGAAGAGATGTACCTTCAATAAGGTTTTCAAATGGGGGAGAGTAATTGTCTATCAGTTAAGAGGAGGGAAGATTTTCCAGGCCCAGAGGCAGGATGTGAGCAGTGAGATAGATGAGATCAAGGTACAGTGAATAGGTTAGCATTAGAGGAGTGAAGTGTAGCTAGGGGCCCTCCACCACTACTCCACCACCTCCGGAGGTGGTGGGGAGAGAGGAAGGAAGAGGAGAAGGAAAGTGCTTAACTTTCTCAGTGGCAAATACCACAGTGAATGGAAAATTGGAGGCTTATGGTTCAGAGTTAAACATTCATAAACCCCATGTATAGCATCAGCATAATGATACAACATATACAGCATGTTACAGAATATTGTAATGAGAAAGGAATTCAAAATAAAATACTCAGCCAATCAATCATATTTATTGAAAACTTTCTGTGTACAGAGCACTGTACTAAGCACTGTACAAAGGGCTTGGGGTAATACAATACAACATAATTGGTATTCCCATTCCCTATCCACAATGAACTTACTGTCTAAAATAATGAAATAAAATAAAATTAAAACCCAAGAGTCCATTTCACCTAACACTTCAGGAATCCTCAACTTTCAATGGGAAAGATATTTTAAGGCATATTAAAAAGTGTAATACAGAACCCTGGAATTGTTCGGAAAGTTCTTTTTAGCAGTTCATTCAAATCCTATTTGTTCTTTAGCTCTGCATTTAAAAGATCCATATCTAAATCCTAAAGACTTGACCTCTTCTGAGTTTCCCTATCTCTCCCAACTCATGATTTCAGTGAGTGTCTCATCTTTAAAATTATGAATAAATACCTGTTCTCCTTCCTACATAGACTGCTAAATTCCACTCCATGTGAGCTTGTTGTGGACAGGGAACCTACCAAATCTGTTGTATTGTACTCTCCTAAGTGCTTAGTATAGTGCTCGGCACACATTAAGCACTCAATAAATACCACTGAGGATGATAAGGAACAGATCACCCAGCCCCCCCATATCCAGCCCAGACTCAGTGTTAGCCAATATTTCCACATATTGGGCAGAGATCTGCAGACATGCCTGAGAACCAGTATGGCCTAGGGGAAACAGCACACACCTAGAAGCCAGTAAAGCTGAATTCTAATCCCAACTCTTACCACCTCATCTGTTGTGTGACCTTGGGCAAATATTTCCCTGTCCTTAAATTTCCTCATCTGTACAATGGGGCTCAATACCTGTTTTCATTCCATCTTAGACTATGAGCCCAAAGTGGGACAGGGTCTGTGCCTGAAATGATTATCTTATATTTACCACAGTGATGCATGACACAGAGTAAGTGTTGAACAAATACCCCAATTATTATTTGGTTTACTGAATACAAAATCAATTTAATTATGCTTTAATAGCAGTGTTCTATTTTCATAAAGCTACAAAATATTTCCCAACATTCCTAGCCTCTCCCATCTCCTTCTAGACTGGTAGCTCCTAGTGGACAAAGAACGTGTGTACCCAATCTATTGTACTGTACTCTCCTAAGTATTTAGTACAGTGCTCTGGACACTAAGTGCTCAATAAATTTGATTGATTGATTGATCTCCCAAGACATCCCTATTTTGTTTTTCTCTGAACATGAGCACACACTTGTTCTCAGGCCATAGTTCGCCCTATCCTTGCAGAGGATCAGCATGGCCTAGTACATAGAGCATGAGCCTGGGATTCAGAAGACCTGGATTCTAATCTTAGCTCTGCTATTTATCTGCTGTGTGACCATGGGCAAGTCACTTGACTTCTTTGTGCCTCAGCTACCTCATATGTAAAATGGGGGTTAAGACTGTGAACCCCAAGTGGGACAGGGACGGTGCCCAACCCAGTTTGCTTGTAACCACTCCAGCACTTAGAGCAATGCCTGGCACACAGTAAGAACTTAATAAATGCCACAGTTATTATTGCTATTTGAATCCAGAGAGAGGTTTACAACAGGTTGCATTTTATTGTCTGGGGCTGGATTAAGTGGGGCAAAAGGTTTTGGTGGGGCAGATTGCACTAGTTTATGAAATAGCTCCTCAAACTCCATGGAGTAACTGCTTTTCTTGGTTTATATTTAAAGGACCTGTATTCCCTGACTATAGGTTCCTATTCTCTGGACTGAGAAATGAACAATTAATCCCTACTAGCCATCTGCCTAATAGCTACTGGGGACTGTCATATAGGCTGTCAAAATCTCAAGGGATTGGATCCCTACGTTCCTGAAAACCAATATAATCACTCCTACCTCTTCAGAACAAGAATCTGGGAGCCACAGAGGGGAGAGCTTTCTTTCTATTTTCATCTCCAGGTAATCAATTGTACAGGATGAAAAAATATTCTCTGTCTAGACCCGAGAGTTAGGATAATAACGATGCTATGTGTTAAGTATTTACTATGTGCCAAGGACTGTACCAAGCTTTGGGGTAGATACAAGATAATCAGATCAGATACAATCCCCATCCCTCATCAGGCTCACAGTCTAAGTTGAAGGGAGAGCAATAGTTAATCCCTATTTTACAGAGGCAGAAACTGAGGCCCTGAGAAATGAAGTGACTAGCCTAAGGTCACATAGCAGACTAGTGGATGAGCTGGGATTAGAACCCAGGTCCTCTGCCTCCCAGGCTCACAATGGTAGAAGCCTCAGTTATTTATTTGTATTTTTTTTTCCCGAAAGAGGAATATTTTCCCCATTTAGAGCTCACTGACTAGTGTAGAAAACATTGAATCAACAATTGATAGTGATCTCCTACTAATCCAGAATCTTTGGAACGTAGCCACTGCTAGATATTTGAAAAGTCTAGATTTTTGAAGGTCATAGTCCTACAGGGCATTAATTCAAATCGGGTCATCAGATTCTAGCTAAAAGGAAAGTTCAGTTGCCACCTGCTTTGGGTCTGCCTCTCTCCAACCCCAATGAGGGAGGGAGTGGAAATGTTAATGGGGACTCTTCTTTTGGGGACACTTCTACCCGGCTCTTAAATGCTGAGGAGAAACAGAATGGCCTAGTAGATAGAGCATGAGCCTGGGAGTTAGTGTAATGTATGCTCTCATTCTGGCTCTGCCACTTACCTTCTGTGTGACCTTGGTCAAGTCACTTAACTGCTCTGTGCCTCAGGTACCTCATTTATAAAATAGGGATTATGACTGTAAAATGTAAGACGTGGACTGTGTCCAACCTGATTAGCTTGTATAAGTGCTTAGTACAGTGCTTTGCACATAGTAAGCATTCAATAAATACGATTGAATGAATCTACCTCAGTGCTTAATAATGTACCTGGCACATAGTAAGCACTTAACAAATACCATTTAAAAAAACAAAAACTGCTTAAATGCTTTGAGGCCTGCTTGCATGGACCCTCCCCTTTACTGTTTATTGACTTTTTTGCTTTTAGAAGATCTTTCTGTCACAACAGATGTTCTGGGTATGAGCCTGGGAAAGCTAGCTCTTGCTTTACCTGATTACTCCTTTGCCATGCATAATTCCATAGTGTGAAGTTCTTTGAAATAATAGCCACTGTGCAATAATTTCCAAGCAGCCACACCAAATGCAGTCATTCAGGAATTGTTCAGGATGCAATAAAGCTGTTTTGCATTTCAGTAGAATCTCTTGTAAACTTCCAAGAAGATTTGAAATAGCACCTATGCTAGGTCAATGCCCACCAGAATATTCTCGGGCCTGTGTGCTGCTGGTGCTGTTGGTGAACACTCACAAGTCAGAGGTATGTCTGAGTGAACCCTGTGTCAAGAACATAACTATGGTTTGCCTGAGATATTGACCTCATTTTTCCTCATAAAAACAGAGTTACTATCAAGGAAATAGTAGTAACAGTGAGAATGGATAGCTGCAAGACTAAGATATGTCCAATCGAAGCATGCCACTTGCAAAGACCTGAAGATATACTTCCATTCCCAGCAAGAAGTCTGCGGCCGTCAACTGCCTATTTCCTGGGTGATAATTCCCCAGTAGTGTTGCTTTTCACTTTGCATCATCTTGCTCTTCTCCCTTCTCCTGACCCTTTTCAGAACAGTGCTTGGCACATAGTAAACACTTAACAAATACCATCGTTATCATTATTATTCTATCCTATCCCATCCCAGCCCTTTTTTTTTTTACATTATTCTGGCCAACAAAGTTTCCCATGGGAAGGTTCCCTAGTTCCCCAAGCTCGGGCAGTATGGAATAAGTGACTAAAGCATGGGAATGGACAGAATGAGTTTAGGGAATTGGAGTGTTCCATCCTCCTAAATGTGCTCCGCACTCAGGCTTAAATGCTCACCCACACCCACCCTCACCAAATTGAGCCCCCTTCCCATCCCTGCTCTCCCTGTTGGCATAGAATGTAGAGAGAGGGTTCATACAAAGTCTTCATGAGACAGTCTGGTCTATGGGAAGCTATCCTTCATACCACCATGCCCATCTTCAATCGTACCCCACCTACAATCAATCCGTCATATTTATTGAGTGCTTGCTACATGCAGAGCACTATACTCAGTGATTGAGAAAGTGCAATATAATAGAGCTGGTAGGCATTCATTAGGCAAGGTGGTTGAGTACTTTATAGCCAACAGTAAGAAATTTCTGTTGGATGCCGAGGTGGATGGACAATGACTGGAGGTTCTTGAGGAGTGGGGAAATATGGATTGAAACCTTTTGCAGAAAAACGATCCTAGAACTCCCTAGGGTCTGAAAGCCTGCCAATGAGGAAGTCTTTTTTTTTTAAAAAAAAGGTATTTGTTAAACCCTTATTATGTTCCAGGCACTGTACTAAGCTGTGGGGTAGATGCAAGCTAATCAATCAATCAATCGTATTTATTGAGCGCTTACTGTGTGCAGAGCACTGTACTAAGCGCTTGGGAAGTACAAGTTGGCAACATATAGAGGCAGTCCCTACCCAACAGTGGGCTCACAGTCTAAGATGGGGAGACAGAGAACAAAACCAAGCATACTAACAAAATAAAGTAAATAGAATAGATATGTACAAGTAAAATAAATAAATAAATAAATCGAGTCATAAATATGTACAAACATATATACATGTATATATACATATATACATATATAATCAGGTTGGAAACAGCTCATATCCCACATGGGGCTCACAGCCTTAATCCCCATTTTACAAATGAGGTAACTGAGGCACAGAGAAATTGAGTGACTTGCCCAGGATCACACAACAGACAAGTGGAAGAGCTGGGACTAAAACCCAAGTCCTCTGACTCCCAGGCCCATGCTCCATTTACTAGGCAAGGATGCTTCTTTTCAATTTTTTAAAAGGGTAAACGATGCTATATAGTGAGAGGGGACTGTGTGGGGAGACAAACCTGGATGAGTAGAAAAAGTAGCTTTACCTAACAATTATCGATTCTGACATACTGCTATTACCAACACAGGGATTTTTGCAGAAGGAAAGAATTTGTGGCTGGGAGTGGAGGCGACACCTACTGTTGATCTCCGGTGTGACACCAACTTAGACAAAGTTGTGAGTCCATTTCCCGTCTTTGATTTATCGTCATCAACGTCTTCAACATTAATGGTATTCATTGAGCACTTACTATGTGTAGCACACCGTATTAAGCACTTGTGAGAGTACAATACAATAGAGGTGCTAGATGCATTTTCTGGGCAAAATGAGTTTATAATCTAAAGAGGGAGACAAACATTACTGTAAATAATTTATAATATAGAATTCATTGACATGTACATAACTGCTGCGTGGTTGAGGATCCTTTCTTCTCTACCCAAACCCGATTATCAGATTACTGTTCTCAACTCTACCCTCTCTACTCAGCTCGACTAGCTCGCTCCCCTTTTCCATTCAACACACTCGTACCACTAACCTACAGCCCTGGATCACTGCCACTGTCTGCCTCCTTCGCTTTTATGCTCGAGCTGCTGAACGCTGCTGGCGAAAGTCTAAACACCAAGGCAACCTCGTTCACTCCAAGTTGATCCATTCTTGCCTTAACTCTGCCCTCTCCTCTGCCAGACAAAACTATTTCTCCTCCCTTATTGAAGCCCATGCCCATCATCCCCATCAGCTCTTCCATACATTTAACTCCCTTCTCGGGCCCCCTGTTCCTCCCCCTTCTCCTTCCCTCATCCCCAACAATCTGGCCTCCTACTTCATTAGTAAAATTAACTCCATCAGGTCTGAGCTTCCCAAAGTCATTCCTCCCCCTTCTCCAACCCCCCTGCTCTCAACCCTCTCTGCTACTCTCTCATCCTTCCCAGCAGTATTCTCAGATTAGATCTCCTCCCTCCTCTCAAGTGCTACTCCGGCCACCTGTGCTTCTGACCCCACTCCCTCTCACTTAATGAAATCTCTCTCCCGTCACTCCTCTCCTCCTTAACTTCCATCTTCAATGGCTCACTCCCCAATGGTTCCTTCCCCTCTGCCTTCAAATATGTCCACGTCTCCCCCATCCTAAAAAACCGTCTCGACCCCACCTCCCCTTCTAGTTATCGCCGTATCTCCCTTCTACACCTTTCTAAACTCCATGAACAAGTCGTCTACATGCGCTGCCTCGAATTCCTCAACACCAACTCTCTCCTCGACCCCCTCCAATCTGGCTTCTGTCCCCTACATTCCACCGAAACTGCCCTCTCAAAGGTCACCAATGACCTCTTGCTTACCAAATCCAATGGCTCCTACTCTATCCTAATCCTCCTCGACTTCTCGTCTGCCTTCGACATTGTGGACCACCCCTTTCTCCTCAGTACACTATCCAACCTGGCTTCACAGATTCTGTCCTCTCCTGGTTCTCCCCTTATCTCTCCGGTGGTTCATTCTCAGTCTCCTTTGCAAGCTCCTCCTCCCCCTCCCATCCCCTTACTGTAGGAGTTCCTCAAGGGCCCTTGTTGGTCCCCTTCTGTTCTCTATCTACACTCACTCCCTTGGTGAACTCATTAGCTCCCATGGCTTCAACTATCATCTCTACACTGATGACACCCAAATCTACATCTCTGCCCCTGCTCTCTCTCTCTCCCTTCAGGCTCGGGTCACCTCCTGCCTTCAAGACATCTTCATCTGGATGTCTGCCCACCATCTAAAACTCAATATGTCCAAGACTGAACTCCTTATCTTCCCTCCCAATCCCTGCCCTCTCTCTGACCTTCCCATCACGGCACTACCATCCTTCCTGTCTCACAAGCCCGCAACCTTGGTGTCATCCTCGACTCTGGTCTCTCGTTCGGCCCTCAATCCAATCCCTCACATAAAACTGCCGGTTTCACCTCCACAACAACGCCAAGATCCTCCTTTCCCTCTCCATCCAAACCACTACCCTGCTGGTTCAATCTCTCATCCTATCCCGACTGGATTACTGCATCAGCCTCCTCTCTGATCTCCCATCCTCCCATCTTTTCCCACTTCAGTCTACACTTCACGCTGCTACTTGGATCATTTTTGTGCAGAAAAGCTCTGGGCATGTTACTGCCCTTCTCAAAAATCTTCAGTGGCTACCAGTCAACCTACACATCAGGCAAAAACTCCTCACTCTCAGGTTCAAGGCTCTCCATCTCCTCCCCCGCTCCTACCTCACCTCCCTTCTTTCCTTCTGCAGCCCAGCCCGCACCCTCCGCTCCTCTGCCACTAACCTCCTCACTGTGCCTTGTTTTCACCTGTCCCGCCATCGACCCCCGGCCCACGTCCTCCTGCTGGCCTGGAATGCCCTCCCTCTGCACATCCGCCAAGCTAGCTCTCTTCCTCCCTTCAAAGCCCTACTGAGAGCTCACCTCCTCCAAGAGGTCTTCCCAGACTGAGCCCCCTCCTTCCTCTCCCCTTCCCCATCCCCCCCGCCCTACCTCCTTCCCCTCCCCATAGCACCTGTATGTATGTTTGTACAGATTTATTACTCTATTTATTTTACTTGTACATATTTACTGTTCTATTTTATTTTCTTCATATGTTTTGTTTTGTTGTCTGTCTCCCCCTTCTAGACTGTGAGCCCGTTCTTGGGTAGGGACCGTCTCTATATGTTGCCAGCTTGTACTTCCCAAGCACTTACTGCAGATGCTCCACCCACAGTAAGCACTCAATAAATACGATTGAATGAATGAATGAATAAGTAGTGAACATCGAATGTCCAGAGGTCACCTATCCAAGTACATAGGTGGTGCAGAAGGGAGAGGGGAAAAAAGGGCTTAATCAGGGAAGGATTATTAGAGGAGATGTGACCTTACTGAGTTTTTGAAGCTAGGGAGAATGGCGATCTGACGTATATGGAAGTTTCAGGTTATGGGGAAGACGTGGGAAAGAGATAGACAGCAAAGTAGGTGAGATTGGGGCACAGTGAGTAAGTAATGCTAGAGGAAGGGAGTAGGTAGGCTAGGCTGTAATAGTAGGAGACCAATGAGGTAAGGTAGGAGGGGGAAAAGTGATTGACTTCTCCAAATTTTGTTTCCATCTCTTAATCGGATTTTACTGTAAAACTACAATGAGCATGAGTCCTGGAGGTGAGAATTTTGGTGGAAACCATACCTCAGTTGCAGAGCTCATCCTCTTGGGCTTGACTGGTAATACATGGATGAAAATCGCATGTTTCAGGACATTTTGGAGGATCTATATATATATATACCTGTATATATGTATATATGTTTGTACATATTTATTACTGTATTTATTTATTTATTTTACCTGTACATATCTATTTTATTTATTTTATTTTGTTAATATGTTTGGTTTTGTTCTCTGTCTCCCCCTTCTAGACTGTGAGCCCACTGTTGGGTAGGGACTGTCTCTATATGTTGCCAAATTGTACTTCCCAAGCGCTTAATACAGTGCTCTGCACACAGTAAGCGCTCAATAATACGATTGATAATGATGATGATGATGATGATCTATCTTATAAGGTTAGTGGGGAATCTTGGAATGATCCTGTTAATTTGGATTGACCATCTACTTCACTCTCCCATGTACTTTCTTTTATCAGTCATCTGTTTCTAGTTGATCTTGGTTATTTCTACGCTGTCACTCCACACATGCTATCAGACTTCTTAAGGAAGAGTAAGTCATTTCTTTCACTGGCTGTGCTACCCAGATGTATTTTTTGTCATCTTTGCAAGCACAGAATGCTACCTTTTGGCAGCAATGGGTTATGACCATTGTGTCGTGATCTGTAACCCACTGATCTATGCAGTTACCATGTCACCCAAAATCTGTGCCCAGCTCGTGATTGGATGTTACCTCATGGGTTTTGTGAATGCAAACCATTCTGATGTTCCGTCTATCTTTCTGTGCCTCCAATGTCATCAACCACTTTTTCTGTGACCTCCCTCTCCTGCTAGAACTGCCCTGCTCCAAACTCCACATCAACTAGACTGTACTACTCCTGTTTGCAATCTTCCTGGGCATGTTCACATCTCTAGAAATCCTTCTTTCTTATATATCATCCTGGCTGCCATTTTGATGATTGGCTTTGCCAAAGGGAGGCACAAAGCTTTTTCTACATGAACTTCCCACCTGGCAACTGTGACCATTTTCTACAGGACCAAAGTCTTCATGTATGAGTGGCTGAACGCCAGCTACTCCCTGGACTCGGAAAAAGTGACCTCTGAATTCTGTACAGCGGTAATCCCCATGTTGAATCCCATGATCTACAGCCTGAAAAAAAGGAGGTGAAGAATGCCATAAGCAGGTTTATATACCAGGGAAGGTGTCCTTGAGTGAAGAACTCTTTTGATTGGAGGGGTACATAGTAGCACTTTGTATGGAGAAGTTACATTGAGAAGACTGAACCAATGTGATTTCATGACTGATTGAATGTGTGGGTTGAATGAGAGAGATGAATTGTACTTCCTAAGCACTTAATACAGTGCTCTGCACACAGTAAGCACTCAATAAATATGATTGAATGAATGAATGAATTAAGGACAGTGCCAAGGTTGGGGGTTTGGAAGACAGGAAGGATGATGGTGTTGTTTCTAAACTACAGTGTTGGGAATGTCATGGGGAGGATAGGGCTTGGGTAGAAAAAGGTAAAGTTCTGTTTTGTCCCTTCTATGGACTGAATGTCAGGGCCCACAGATTTTGAGATCCTGGGGCCCTAGGTAACCTGGAAAAACTCCCTGGCCTAGAACGTTCCTTCCCATAGCCATGCACCCTTTAGACTCTCTACCCCAAGGCCAGTGTCACTGATGACCTTTGAGAGGGTAGTTTCTGTGGATTGAAGCACCACTTATCTCTCTCATTCCAACTAGATATTCATACTGTCACGAGATCATGTTAGTTCTACTCTCACCACCTTGCTAAAATCCCTTAATCAAAGCACTTATCATATCCCACCTTAACTATTGCATAGACTTATCACTGACCTCCCTGTCTCCTGTCTCTCCCTGCTCCAGTCCTTTCTTCACTCTGCTGCCCAGAACCTTCTTTTCTGAAAGAAGTCTCCCCACTCAAGAACATCCAGTGGTTGCCCATCCATGTCCACAACAAAGAGAAACTCTACCATTAGCTTGAAGCCATTAAATCAGTTCTCCCTCACCTACTTTACCCAGTGGATAGAGCATAAACCTGAGAGTCAGAAGGTCAGGTGTTCTAATCCCTTGGGCAAGTCCCTTCATTTCTCTGGGCCTCCGTTATTTCATCTGTAAAATGGGCAGTGAGACTGTAAGCCCCATGGACAGGGACTGTGTCTAACCCTATTTGCTTGTATCCAGCCCACCGCTTAGTATAGTACCTGGGACATAGTAAGTTAACAAATACTATTATTATTATTATTATTACTTTATTATTATTATTATTACTTCTTACAACCCAGACTGCCTATTTCCCTCCTCTGACACCAACCTACTCTCTGTATCTCAATTTTACCTGCCTTGGGGCTGGACTCTTACCTATATCCTCCCTCTGACCTGGAACTCCCTCCCATTTCACAGTCATGGAGCATCATCCTCCCTATCTTCAAATTCCTACTAAAGTAAAATCTCCTTCAAGAAACCCTCCCTAAATAACCCTTCATTTCCCCAACCTATTTACCATCCCCTCTGCATCACTCATGCACTTGGGTCTTTATCCCTTAAACACTTAGATATTTACTCCACCTCCAGCCCCACAGCACTTAAATACATATACTTATACACTGCCATTTCCTCTATCTATTCATTTTAATGTCTATCTCCCTTTCTAAATTGTAAACCCCTTGTGGGCAGGGATTGTGAATACCCAGTCTATTGCATTGTAGTTTTCCAAACACTTAGTACAGTGCTCTGCACAGTTAGAGCTCAATAGATAACATTGGATGGTTAATTGATTGGCAGTGGCTATGTAAATCTGGGGATTGGAAGGTAATAATAATAATGATAATTGTGGTAGTTGTAAAGTGCTTAGTATGTGCCAAGCATAGTTCTAAGTGCTAGGATAGAGATAAGGTTAACAGGTTGGACACAGTCCATGTCCCTCCTGGGACTCACAATCTTGATTCCCGTTTTACAGTTAAGGTACCTGAGGCACAGAGAGGTTAAGTGACTTGCCCAAGATCACACAGCAGACTTGTGGCAAAGCTGGGACTAGAAGCCATGACCTCCAACTCCCAGGCCCATGTTCTTTCCATTAAGTCATGCTCCTTCTCTGTAAAACCCCAATCACCTGGACAATCTTGGGGAAAGAGGGAGAAGGAAGATAATCACTGCTTCCATCCCAGGAAGTTTCATTGCTTCCATTCTGTGGCTGGAGAAGAAAACATGTCTTATTGTCCTATACATGTATGTTTACATGCATCTATGTTCATATGCATGTGTTCACTTGCACACGAACATGTGCACTTATGAGATTCATATATACACATGTTCTCATATAAGTACTTACATACAAGTGAATATATCTATATATGAATCTTTTCCACATACAGTGTATATGCATATATATGCATTCTTCTTTGTGCTGAAGAGTTTGAAATAGGACTATGTTGTATCATAAGTTACATACATATATACACATAGATCTTTGTCTGTGTATAGATTCATATTTGTAAACATGGAAGAATTTGATTTCTTTGAAATAATTAACTATGAGCCCAATTTGTCCTTCCAAAACCAAGAGAATTAGAACTGTGCAATTCTTCCACGCTTTGACCAAACAGAATTTTGGTTCCATTTTCAACTACAGTTATTGGAGACAGAGAGGCAAGATGGTAGGAGGTGCTTTAATGCCTCTCACACAAGCCCTGGTGGAGAAGATTCATATTTTGAACAGGAGAGCCAGACAAAGAAAACCCTTCATAAGTGTGGGGACTCTGATGTTACAGGTGTCCACCCTGCGAAGGTCCTGAACTCTAGGGTGGAAGAGAGTCAGGGAACCAGAGATGAGGTAATGGCAGAATGGGAGAGAGGTGATTGGGGTTTCTGGTGATTTGGGGACTCAGATCCAACCCAAAGATTGGAGAAATCAGTGGGATTCCCCAAAACACCCCAGGAGGTACACCCAGGGCTGCAGACCTGGATCCTGAAAGCCCCTCCCATCTTTAAAATCTGACCAGCTTTGAAAGCCCTACTGCATTATAAGAATAGCAGGATTGACAGGGCGGATTCCTTAGGCCAAACTGCAACCCGAATCTGACCTTGAAGACTGGATTTCTGCCTTGATGTGTAAGGAAAAGTCAGGGAAGGAGGATGAAATAGGAGAAATGGATGGAAAATCAGTGACAAGAGTAGTACTTAGATTATAAAACAAAATATGGCTGCTAGTTATGGCCTGATGATTAACAGAACCTTCAAAGAGAGTGTGCTTATTGCCAAGAAAGGAAAAGCTTCAGATAGCTTTAATTCTAACTTAGGTTCACTACCCTTTCCCTCCAGCTCCAACCCCCTGATCATTATTCCTCATTCAGGGGGGTTAAACAATCTTTTCACCTCCATCTATTAGAACATAAAAATAAACCTAGCAATATTCCCAAAAATGTTCCTATAGAGCTATGTTGTAACTTTCAAAATACAGTGTGAAATTAATCACATGTGTTTACCCATTCACATTTAAGGCTAAACAATGCCTTCTGAACTCTCCAGTTCTACCTCACAATAGATCTAACATTCTGCAAAAAGACATTTTCTATGGCAAACCATTAAAATGTCTACAGTTCTGGGGAACACAGCTTTCTTCTCAATATTTTCTTCAGTGCACCTTTCATTTCACTGCTTCTCAAACTGTAGATGAGAGGATTTAGCAGGGGCGTGAGCAGAGAATATGCCAGAGAGAGCAATTCCTTGCTCTCTGCAGTGTAACTGGCCTTTGGTTGCAAGTAAGTGAGATTAGCTGGGCCATAGAACAGGGTCACAGAAGTCAGATGAGAAGCACAGGTGGAGAAGGCTTTTTGTCTTCCTGCTGTCGAAGGCATTTTCAGAATAGTGTAGAGGATGTGAATGTAGGACAGAAGTATCATCAGGAAAGGAAGCATAACCACTGAAATGGTGCCCATATAGGCATAGATTTCATAAAGGAAGGTGTCTCCACACACCAGTTCCAGTACCGGGGGAGTTTCACAGAAGAGGTGGTTAATTGTATTGCGTCCACAAAATGGAAAGCTAAATACCCAAGGGGTTTGGATTATGGCAATAACTGATCCAGAAATTAGAGAACCCGATGCTAGCTTGGTGACAACTGCTTTAGTCATAAGGACAGGGTAATGCAGGGGATTACAGATGGCCACGTAGCGATCATAGGCCATTGCACATAGGAGAAAGCATTCTGTAACCCCTAGGAATAGAATGAAATACATTTGCATAACACAGCCAACAAACGAAATGGTTTTGTGATCCGTTGAAAGAATTACAAGCATTTTAGGGACAATCGTTCCACTGAAGCAAGTTTCTAAGATGGACAAGATCCTCAGGAATAAGTACATAGGAATATGAAGACTCTGTTCCAGGGTGATGATGAAGACAATGACCATGTTTCCTACCAGAATAATTAAGTAAATGATTAAAAACACCACAAGCAGAAGAAACTGCAGTTTGGGAAAGTTGGAAAAACCCAGGAGAATGAAGTCAGTCACAGCGCTCTGGTTTCCCCTCATCATTTCAAGCATGAAAACAGGAAGGCAAATGGCATTTAATGCTCTTTAGCATGAGTTTAACTTATTTTGTAATATGGCTTCTGCAATGACAACATCCTGTTCAACATTCATTTCCAGTCATCCGTGAGAGATCAGAAATCAGCATTCCCATCTCTTCTGGGATCTCCATTTGGCATTTGTTACAGTCACTGAGCAAAGCACCAGGATGATTTTTAAATCACCAGGATGGGAAATTTCCCTCAAAGCTGAAAAATGGATGATGGATATTCCTAGACCAAAAGGACAGAAGCAAATTCGTCATTAGATAGAGAGTTTAATTCTACACAGTCATAGATACCATGGGTTTTGTATACATAAGCATAAAAAAGCTTTGCTATTCATGTATAAATCAATCAACCCATCCATGATATTTATTGAGCACTTACTACGTGCTTGGAAGAGTATTTGGAGCACTTGGGAGACAACAATATGACAATGTAACTGGAACATCCCCTGTCCACTCTGAATTTACCATCAAGAGGGGGAGCAATGTCAGAAATGGGATTTGAACCCCTGCCTCTCTTCAGAGAGAAGCCCCAACAAGGGGAAGTGACAACTTGAGTCTGCCTACTCAGACCACTAGGCCAGGGCTCTTGCTCTTCCTCTAGGAATGCAGACACATAGTTTCTGTTAACAAGATTTGTTTCTGGCAAGTATTCTATATGATCAAATTTAGGTTTAGACGTTTGACCACCCTGAAGAGAGGAATAACTGCCCCCTTCTCTAGGATCACATGACAGCCAGTGGTGATGTGCAATGTGACTTATTGACATCATTAGGAACGATGTATTGTAGTCCTCCCTAACCTATTTTTCTCCCACCTGAACATATCCAACCGACCAATCAATCCATAATATTCTCCCAAGCACTTAGTACACAGTGAGCACTCAATAAACATGATTGATTGATTAATTGATAATGTCCATTGAGTTCTTTCTCTGTGCAGAACACTACACAGAATTCTTGAGAAAGGACACTAGAGTTAGTAGACAAAATCCCTGCCCTCAAGGAGTTTACAGTTAGTGGGAAAGACAGACAATAAAATAAATTACAGATAAGGAGAAAGTAATAAAGTAGAAAGATACAAAACTCATTGCCTGGAACTGTCACCTCTGGAGATATATCACTAATTCAGATCTTGCAATTGCAATTCATCAAAAGTTCCGAAAAGAAAATTCATGATGATAAAAATCTCCAGACGTTTGAGAGGTCACTCCAACTCAAAAGCAACTATCACCCCCGTGATGATGTACTCTGAGTAGTAATGTCTCTTACAGTCTGAAGCCTGTCCTGTATATATGTGTGCCTGCATATATGAGTGTGTGTTCGTTGGGGAGGCCTCTGCAGTGCTCTATGGAATTCTCCTTTATTGTCTATTATCAGGCATGTGTGTTTAGGCGCTCCAGAATAACTCGTATTTAGGGATTGTGGGATTCATTTTCATGCCTTTATTTTCCTGCCATTCTCCCTGCCCCTGATGTTATTTATGACTCTTCTGATTCATACCTCTCACATGCAGTTCATCTTCAAATCCTGTTGGTTTTTCCTCCACAGTTTTCTAAATCCATCCCTTCCTCTCTTTATTATTTTTATTATTCCTCAGTCTCTTATTCCCACCATTCTGATCCTTATCTCCCCTCTTCACCCCTCTTCATCTTTCTAAGTTTGAAGTGACTCAAAAGTAGAATTTATTAAGCACTCACTGTCTGAAAAGCCCTGAACTAAGCAATTAGAAAAAATACATGGAGAGGAGACATGGTCCATTAATCTTGTCTTATGCCATCGAGTCGTCTCCCACCCGTAGCGACACCATGGACACATCTCTCCCAGAATGCCCCACCTCCATCTGGAGTCGTTCTGGTAGTGGATCCAAGAGAGTTCTTGGTAAAAATACAGAATGGTTTACACAGAATCAACTTGAGTCTCCACCCTTGACTAGATCCCATGCTGCTGCTGCTTAGCACAGTTGAGTTTTGGCTTGTAGCAAATTGCCTTCCACTTGCTAGCCACTGCCCAAGCTAGGAATGGAATAGGTATGCTTCTGCTTGACTCTTTCTCACATAGTCGAGCCTGGTAGAGTCCTGGAAACTCTCCAGGTGAAACCCTGAGAGAGGAGTCCATTAATACAACAATATAAATAAATAAATTATGGATATGTAAATAAGTGTACAGTGCTCTGCACACAGTAAGCACTCAATAAATGCGATTGATGATGAAGTGCTGTGGGACTGATGGGGTTAGTATAGGGTGATATTCCCAGTGCAAGGGTGATGTGGAAAGGAGTGGAAAATGAGGAAATGAGGGCCTAGTTTGGGAAGGCCTCATGGAGGAGATTTGCCTTCAATAAGGCTTTGAAAGTGAGAGAACAATCGTCTGTTGGGTACAAAGAGGGAAGGATTCCAGGCCAGAGGTAGAATGTGGATGAGAAGTTGGCAGTGAGGTAGGTGAAAATAGTCTCCAGTTGTGACAATGGGAACTGTGTGATTGTTATCGTCCCATATCCCTCCTACCATTCCTTTCCAAACTCCTTGAACGAGTTGTCTACACGCGCTGCCTAGAATTCCTCAACAACAACTCTCTCCTCGACCCCCTCCAGTCTGGCTTCCGTCCCCTTCATTCCACGGAAACTGCCCACTCAAAGGTCACCAATGACCTCCTGCTTGCCAAATCCAACGGCTCATATTCTGTCCTAATCCTCCTCGACCTCTCAGCTGCCTTTGACACTGTGGACCACCCCCTTCTCCTCAACACGCTATCTGACCTTGGCTTCACAGACTCCGTCCTCTCCTGGTTCTCCTCTTATCTCTCCGGTCGTTCTTTCTCAGTCTCTTTTGCAGGCTCCTCCTCCCCCTCCCATCCTCTGTGGGGGTTCCCCAAGGTTCAGTGCTTGGTCCCCTTCTGTTCTCAATCTACACTCACTCCCTTGGTGACCTCATTCGCTCCCACGGCTTCAACTATCATCTCTATGCTGATGACACCCAGATCTACATCTCTGCCCCTGCTCTCTCCCCCTCCCTCCAGGCTCGCATCTCCTCCTGCCTTCAGGACATCTCCATCTGGATGTCCGCCCGCCACCTAAAGCTCAACATGTCGAAGACTGAGCTCCTTGTCTTCCCTCCCAAACCTTGTCCTCTCCCTGACTTTCCCATCTCTGTTGACGGCACTACCATCCTTCCCGTCTCACAAGCCCGCAACCTTGGTGTCATCCTCGACTCCGCTCTCTCATTCACCCCTCACATCCAAGCCGTCACCAAAACCTGCCGGTCTCAGCTCCGCAACATTGCCAAGATCCGCCCTTTCCTCTCCATCCAAACTGCTACCCTGCTCATTCAAGCTCTCATCCTATCCCGTCTGGACTACTGCACCAGCCTTCTCTCTGATCCCCCATCCTCGTGTCTCTCTCCACTTCAATCCATACTTCATGCTGCTGCCCAGATTATCTTTGTCCAGAGACGCTCTGGGCATATTACTCCCCTCCTCAAAAATCTCCAGTGGCTACCAATCAATCTGCGCATCAGGCAGAAACTCCTCACCCTGGGCTTCAAGGCTGTCCATCACCTCGCCCCCTCCTACTTCACCTCCCTTCTCTCCTTCTACTGCCCAGCCCACAACCTCCGCTCCTCCACCGCTAATCTCCTCACTGCACCTCGTTCTCGCCTGTCCCGCCGTCGACCCCCGGCCCACGTCATCCCCCGGGCCTGGAATACCCTCCCTCTGCCCCTCCGCCAAGCTAGCTCTCTTCCTCCCTTCAAGGCCCTGCTGAGAGCTCACCTCCTCCAGGAGGCCTTCCCAGACTGAGCCCTTTCCTTCCTCTCCCCCTCGTCCCCCTCTCCATCCCCCATCTTACCTCCTTCCCTTCCCCACAGCACCTGTATATATGTATATATGGTTGTACATATTTATTACTCTATTTATTTATTTATTTATTTATTTATTTATTTATTTTACTTGTATATTTCTATCCTATTTATTTTATTTTGTTGGTATGTTTGGTTCTGTTCTCTGTCTCCCCCTTTTAGACTGTGAGCCCACTGTTGGGTAGGGACTGTCTCTATGTGTTGCCAATTTGTACTTCCCAAGCTCTTAGTACAGTGCTCTGCACACAGTAAGTGCTCAATAAATACGATTGATTGATTGATTGATTTACTTATTTATTATGTTAAGGCCTGTCTTCCCCTCTAGACAGTAAGCTCCTTGTGTGCAAATAGTGTGCTTACCAACTCTGTTTCATTGTATTCTCCCAAGTGCTTAGTACTTAGTGCTTAGTGCTGCATGGAGTAAGTGCTCAGTATTTATCATCGATTTATTGATTGCCGAGTGCCCTTATTGAAGCATCTCAATGTTTCGGAATGCACCAACATTTACCCTTTCCAGCCCTGATTTTCTCTTTATAACCCATTATAGACCATTCGTACATTAATTTATACAACCCCCTCTTGAATCTGCTAATATTGTCTACCTGTACAACTTTCTGAAACCATAAATTCTGAATGTTTATCATCCACTATGTGTAGAAGAGCTAAGCCTTCAGAGCTGGTTAACCTAAAGCACACTTTCAAAACATGCCTCTTTTTACACTTCACACTTCTTACTTCACACTTCTAGCATAATAATTATAGTTCATAAAGAGGTGAAGACCTGAAGTTCATATTGCACTTGATTGAAAGTTGGAAGACTGGGGACTATCAATCAATCAATCTATCTATCTATCATATTTATTGAGTGCTTACTGTGTGCCCAGCACTGTACTAAGCACTTGGGAGAGCACAATGTAACAGAGTTTGTAGAAAAGTTCCCTGCCCACAGCCTGGTGTAGTGGAAAGAGCATGGACCTGGGAGTCAGAAGGTCAGGGTTCTAATGCCAGGTCCACCACTTGTCTGCCATTTGACCGTGGGCAAATCACTTTACCTTTTTGCACCTCAGTTACCTCATCTATAAAATGGGGATGAAGATTGTGAGCCCCATGTGGGATTGGGACTGTGTCCAGCCAGACTTATTTGTATCCACCCCAGCGCTTAGTACAGTGCCTTAGCAAATAGTAAGTGCTTCAAAATGTCATTATTATTATTATTATTATTATTATTATTATTATTATTTTATTATTGTTATTATTATTATTATTATTCCTTTTCTAAATTTTCTTAGTAGAATGACAAATTTCCTGGGTCTCATCTCCTCAGCTGATTGACATAGTGGTTATTTCTAAGTAATGATCTATGTCAAGAGCATTATCTTCTCATGAAGGAACGTAGCAAGTCCTAATGGATAAAGTATGGGCCTGGAAACCAGATGACCTGGGTTCTAAACCCTGCTGTGCAACTTGCTCACTTTGTGACCATATGTAAGTCACTTAATTTTCTGTGCCTCAATTTCCCCAACTTGCAAAATGGAGATTCAAAACTTGTTTTCCTTCCTACTCAGACTGTGAGCCCCAGGTGGGCCAGAGACTGTATCCATCCTCAATAACTTTACTCCAGTGCTTAGAACAGTGCTTGACACATAGTAATCACTTAACAAATACCCTCTCCAAAGATATAGAATCTCAGGTAAACAATCCAAATGGACAACTTTCTTTACATATACATTTATTTTTCAAAACAATTAAACATACTGAGTTCCTTAAGAAGTTGAGAAAATAAATTGTTTCCATATACAAATATTATTGATACATCTTAATGTGACTAAAGTAGCTTCAGAAATAATATAAAAACAGAATGCCTTGGATAAGCCTTTAAGGCAAGAACACCTTGCTCTCCTGTTCCCACTCTAATTCCTCCTCCTCACCTTGTAAGGGGGATTTGGCTCAATTTCAAAATTCATCATCATAAATTCCCTCACATGAAAGCTGCAGTGGGAATTGGCCTTATGTGGGAATCATAATTGAATGATATTAGTTCCTTACATTACACTACAATTTCATTCAGAGCAAAAGCTAGGTACATGAAACTGGTACTAGGAAAAAGCAAATTCAAACATAACAGACCAGAAAAGCATGAAAATCTTCCAAAACCGATGCTGACTGAAAGCAAGTTTTCTTTTCTTTTTCAAGCCATTTCCCCAACACTACACTTTTGAAACATTATACAAGCTTTTGAAATAAGAAAAATCATTTTTCATTTTCAAGGCAGATCTTAATAATATGTCTTCCCAGTGGTAATTTTTGGAAGAAAAGAAATAAACTTCTCTCCCTTCACTCCTTCTCTTTTCCGTCTTGTCCATTTTCTCAGTAAAGCAAGGTTTGTCATGGAGGGGTTGTTTTTCTAATGGAGGAAGCATTCTTGTGTGGTCCCTGGGTAATTTTCCAACCACTACAATATGCATGCAGATCTCCTCTCATTGTTATTATTATCACTATTCTCACATACTAATGGTAATGATAATAATGATAATAACTGTGGTATTTGTTACATGCTTACTATATGCCAAGTAGGTACAAGATATCCTGGGTAGATACATTCAATCACATTTCATTCTATCATGTTTATTGAGCACTTATTGTGTGCAGAGCACTGTACTAAGCGCTTGGAGGGTATAATTGGGCAACACATCCCACCTGAGGCCCAGGTAGGAGCAAGAACAGATAGTGAATCTCCATTTTGCATATGAAGGAACTGAGGTACAGGAAAAGTTAAGTGACTTACCCAAAATCACACAGCAGAGAGGTAGTGGAGTTGGGATTAGAACTCAGATCCTTTGACACTGAGGCCCGGGCTCTTGCTACTGGACCCCGCTGCTTCTCAGGATATGCTGTGTTTCTGCCCTCCTTGTGCTCTCCGTGTCTGTAAAAGCCCACTCTGTGCTTCCAAATCTGGAGGGTTTAAAAGTGAGAAAAATGTCCAAACCTAAGTGTCAAAATTGTGAGAAGACTTAGTACGAAGCATGCAGTCACATCTTGTCTATGTTGTTGCTCACATGATTTTCATTCTAGTGGGACTTGTATATCATCAAACCACACTCTCCTTCAATCCAAGTGAAGATAGCAGAGTTCATAGCAAATCCAAATCATCAAGTCCCCTCTACAGTGATGTTGTACTGTGACTGAAAAATTGGGTTCTTAGATTCGAAACAGCCCAGAATTGAATT
Source organism: Tachyglossus aculeatus (assembly GCF_015852505.1). Lineage (NCBI taxonomy): Eukaryota > Metazoa > Chordata > Mammalia > Monotremata > Tachyglossidae > Tachyglossus > Tachyglossus aculeatus. The sequence continues at coordinate 3,800,060 of NW_024044829.1, forward strand.
AAGAATATGAAGACTATATTTTAGCCATAACTATGTAAAAGCATCAAAAGAGGGTAAAGTAATAAGGGGGGTAAAATTTGACAGATGAAGATTTCAACACAGATAAGTTTCCTGTCAGTTTGAAATGTGAACTAAGAAGAAAGAGCAAGAAAAAATAAGCATTCATATTTATCCACAAAAGAGTTGATGAATTAAACTAAATTGTTTTCAAAGAGATATAATAAGAATAGTATGCTTACTGTAAGATGATTACCTTTTCTATTCCTCAGTACGTGGAAAAATGTTTATGATTACATTGCAATAAACATCTTCACCTCCAAGCCGAAAAACATTAGCCAGTGTTTTCACTACTGCAAACGATCTTTTGATTCCATTATATTAACTGTCCTCAGTTACTGTTGAGACTTACTCCCTTGAGCATCTTCTGGCACAGTGCAAGAGAATATAGCAACAATAACATAAACTGTTGCTAAAATTATTCTCTTATGAAACCAGATTACTAAATGAATTGACTCCAATATATTGCCCCAAATTTGACATTCTTTTATTTAAATGTTCTCACCAAGCCACGATTTATTAATGCCCCACCAAATCTAATAAACAATAACCATGACGATTGAGATGTCACCCCAAATATAAGGAACATAAACATTCTTTACAGATATCTTTTAATGGAATGTAAACCCACTTCCATCATCCTCTTTCGACCATTAGATACAGTTAGAATAATTGACTATATAAAATATACATAAAAGAAGTAAGAACATATGCATAACATATTAGTTTTAAATATACTCACTGCAGCACCAGTAAGAGTCAATAATAAATTATGAATGAAGACAAATATTTGATTAGTAGAGATAAATTGTGTTTGGCACAGAAGAGCAACATTAAAATATCTGTCAAGACATCCTGGGCTCAGTTTTATATTAGCTATTAGGAACTTGCTGAATTTAGGACATTTTCCAGGCTGCCCAGTAAGAGGTCAGATTTGTTCATCCAGTGGTATGTCAGAAATTTCATTCTCCTATAACCCTCTTAAAGAAATTATTAGCACCCTTCACAACATTAACCACATAATCTCAGAATCAATATAATGATGAATATTTCATTTCTACACACTAAATCTCGCCAGTATATTCAACATGATACAGCTCAGAATCAACGTAAGCTTTCCACCCAAATAACCACCACCTTGGTTCAAGATCTTGTCATCTCCAATTAGATTACTCTATCAGCTTCTTTGATGACCTCCCTTCTTCCAGATTCTTCCCATTTCAGGTTAAAATTCACTCCATAGCCTGTATCAACTCCTAAAATGCCGTTCCACTCACAATACTCTCCAATTCAAATACTACCATGGATACCTGTTGACTGGCTCTAAGGTTCAGCTTGAGATCTTCTTTTATACTTACCTGCCCTCATCACACACTAGGCCTCAGCCTGCAGCTTATGCTCGGCCCAAGTCAGTTAGTCAGTCAGTTGATTGTATTTATTGTGCAGTTACTGTGTGCAGAGCACTGTACCAAGCATTTGTGCAGTCACATTTCCTGCCCACAATGAGCTTACAGTCTAAAGGGGGATACAGACATTACTATAAATAAATAAAATTACAAGTGAGCCTTCTCCTTGTCCCTGCAGTATGGCATAATGGAATGAGCATGGGCCTGGGAGTCAGAGGACCTGGGTTCTAATTCTGGTTCTGCTAGTTGTCTGCTATGTGACCTTGGTCAAGTCACTTAACTTCTCTGTGTCTCAGTTTCCTCAATTGTAAAATGGGGATTAAATCCTCCTCCCTCCAATTTAGACTCTGAGTCCTATGTGGGACAGGAACTGTTTCCAATCTGATTGACTTGTATCTACCCCAGAACTTAGAACAGTGCTTAACTAATCCAATAGTAATAATGATGAGAATAATAATAATAATCATTGTGGTATTTGTTAAGCACAAAAGCAAGAAAGCACAACTTGATAAGCTATGTGTCAGACACTGTACTAAGTACTGGAGTGGATTAAAGCAAATCGTGTTGCATGCAGTCCCTGTCCCAAGTGGGGCTCACAATCTCAGTCCCCATTTTAAAGATGAGGGAATTGAGGCACAGAGAAGTGAAATGACTTGCCTAAGGTCACCCAGCAGACAAGTGATGGAGTGGGGATTAGAACCCATGGCCTTCTGAATTCCAGGCCTGTGCTCTATCCATTATGCTATGATAATAGCATTAGGAAGGCACTGAGCTTGCATTTCCTATGACTAGGTGGTATACTTGCACTGCTTTGGCTCAAATAAAGCAAGTATAATGATTGTACAATAGAATAAAGAGTCATACTCAGTTCTTCCAAAATGTATACTTAGACTAAGAATTTTGGATGAACATTGTTAGGAAATTAAGGAATGTTTTTACAACATTTATCTGTTTTAATAGAACACAATCTGATATTGGGAGAAAGTTGTACTGCATTGGTTAAGCGATGCATATGAGAAGTAGCATGGCCTAGTGGACAGAATGCAGGCCTGGGAGTCAGAAGGACATGTGTTCTAATCCCACTCCACCACTTATCCACTGTATGACCTTGGACAAGTCACTTCATTTCTCTATGCCTAAATTACCTCATCTGTGAAATGGGGATTAAGACTTTGAGCCACCCCTAGCACAGGGATATCCAAACCAATTAGCTGGTATTTTTTACCCCAGCACTTAGTAAAATGCCTGGCACCTATTAAGTGTTTAACAAATGCCAAAGTGCAGGTTAGTATATAACTTCTGACTAGTGGGAAAAAATATGGCATTTCTTAAGTATTCTTACTATATGCCTGGCACTGTACTAATCTCTGGAGTAGATTCAAGATAGACTGTGTTGGGCGCAGTCCTTGTCCCACATAGGGCTCACTGGCTTAATCCTCATTTTACAGATGAGGGAACTGAGACCCAAAGAAATTAAGTGACTTGCCCAAGTTCACACCACAGAAAAATGGCAGAATGGGATTAGAACCCATGACCTTATGGCTCCCAGGCCAGTGCTCTATCCAGTAGGCCAAACCTAGGAGTCAGGAACCTTGGACTCTAAACCCAGTTCCACTTCCTACCTTCTGTGTGAACTTGAGCAAGTCACTTGAATTATCTGTGCCTCATCTATAAGATCAATCAATCAACTCATTTTATCTATTGAGCACTCAATGTGTGCAGAGTACTATACTAAGGATTTTGGATAATATAATGAATGGGGGTGAAATACCTGTTCTCCCTCCCCCTTTAGACCATTAGTCCCAGCTGGTACAGATACAGAGGCTGATCTGTTTTCATTTTATCTATCCCAGCACTTAGTACAGTGTTTGGCACATAGTGCTTAAAAATATCACTTTTTTCAATAATAATAATAATTATTATCATTTAGACATTATGGCATTAATGTAATATGAGCAGCAGTAAACACCTGCAAATAATTTTACTGGCATTTTAGCAAAGTTAACAAAACCACTAGTATTTATTGAGAATCTACTGTGTGTTCTGATCTCAGCTTTTGGGAGATAACTGTAGTAATATAAATAAATTGCAGGAGTGTCAGAGTGCTATTGGTGCAAATGAAGAATTATCTTAGTCTTACTTCAGTCAATCAATGGAATTTTTTGAGTATTTACTGCATTCAGAGTAGTGTGCTAAGTGCTTGAATACAACACAACATAACAGAGTTGGTAGGCATGTTCTGTGCCTACACACGGGTCCTCTGCATTCACATTTGTATGAGATTCATCCTCTCCTTCCTTCTTTTCCCCTACCACTCTATTCATCAAATTGTCACTAGACAAGGAAATTCAGATTATACAATCCCGGCTGGGTAAGTTATCATGTGAAGGAATCAGGTTAATTTTAATGTGAAAGTTCTTGCTCACCAATTAGTCTACATTCATTCATTCAATTATATTTGTTGAGCACCTACTGCATGCACTTGGCAGAGTACAATATAACAACCAATAGACATATTCCCTGCCCACAATGAGCTACAGTCTAGAGGGTGACTATACATACACACTATACATACTTACATATATATATATATATATATATACATATACATATACACACACACATACACACACACATATATATATATATACATATATATATATACACACACACACATATATGCATATACATTCTATCCAATTAGTCTTACTAAACTATGATTTGGACCAATAACTAAAAATATTAACCTTTCTAGGTCAAATTTAAAAAACAATTCAACATATTGTGTTTGGGGTGAAAAGTTGAATCCCTTGAGAAATTGTTACTTGACCAAATATCTCCAATACAATAATAAGGATAATGTGGTATAAAAAAGTTCAGTAGGGGGATTTGTCAATATTCAACTTGATTTTGCTAAGGAGTTGTTGTTGGTGTCTTATGCTGTCCTGTCGTGTCCAACCTGTAACGATGCCATAGACACATCTCTCCCAGATTGCCTCACTTCCATCTGCAATCGTTCAGGTAGTGTATCCAGAGAGTTTTCTGGGTAAAAATATGGAAGTGGTTTACCATTGCCTCCTTCCATGCAGTAAATGAGTATCTGCCCTTGACTGTCTCCCATGCTGCTGCTGCCCAGCACAGGTGAGTTTTGACTTGTAGCAGATTGCCTTCCACTCACTAGCCACTGTCCCAGCTAGGAATGGAGTGGGTATGCTTCCTGTTTGACACTCCCTCCTGTAGTAGTGACTGATGAGTAATGAAAACTCTCCAGATATGACCCTGAGAGGGGTGCTAAGAGGTAAGTGTTCAATAAATGCCACTGATTGATTGATTTGAAAGGGTACTTATATTACTAGCATAAATGAATGTTATGTTGCATTCATAAAAAAGGGATGAATTAGAGAAATACTATTCATAAGGAATAAAGCCTCTCTAAATTAATTTTCTGTAAACTGTCTTAAAAGAGACTTGAGAGTATTTGCATGGGCTAAGACTCTTACCATGCCAAAATGATCTTATACTTCATAAGACAATACACTTATAATTATATCTAGTGCAGTCACCTTTATGCAATGTGAGAGAGTGGATGCAAGGAGTTAAAAGAGTGGCTCGATACAAATCTAAAGGACTTGTTGATTCAGTTATATTTGCTGTCTCTGTGTTTACTGAGTCAATCATTGGAATACTAACTAATCTTGTAATTATGCACAAATAAAACCCAGACTAAACCTGTGATTTGCTCCAAGGAGATCTCAGGGAATTGTTTAAAATTGATAACTCATTTACTTTGTTTTTATTTTCTGTCCTAATTTTGTTTTCCAGGAAATATCATTCATTGCTCAGATACACTTATTACATTAAGTGATGTAGTGGATGAACACATTTCATAATAATAATAATAATGATAGTAATAATAATAATGGTACTTGTTAAGCACTTCGTATGCGGTAAGCACTGTTTTAAGCACAGGGCTAAATACAAGGTAGTCAGAATGGACACTGTGCTATACAGGGCTCATACTACTAACCCCCATTTTAAAGATGAGGTAACTGAGGCCCAGAGAAGTGAAGTGCCTTGCCCAGGTCACACAGTAGACACGTGGCAGAGCCAGGATTAGAACCCATGATCTTCTGACTCCTCAGTCCATGCTGTATACACTAAGGCAAGCGGCTAGATCATGTTAAGAAATATTTCCCAGCATTTGTGTAGGCTAAATTGGAAGCAGGGAATACAAGAGCTGAAAATTCATCTTTTTTCAGTACTCTGCATTGGCGAAACCTGCAAGTATTTTGTCTTGGTCACTGATCTTTAAATACAACATGGAGAAGCTGGAAAGGATACAGAGAAAAATGATAAAAAAATAGGAAGGACAGAGTAAATAAAGCCTTTAAGAAGTAGCGTGGCTTACTTGCAAGCACAAGGACCTGGGATTCAGAGGACCTGAGTTCCAAGTGACTGTACCACTTCTGTACCATGCAAACGTGGGCCAATCACTTAACTGTTCTGTGCCTCAGTCACCTCATCTGTAAAATGGGAATTAAGACTGTGAGCCCTATGTGGGACCTGGACTGTTTCCAAATTGATTAGCTTGTATTTACTCCAGAGCTTAATAGAGTGACTGGCACCCTAGTAAACACTTAGCAACTACCAATAAAATAAAAAAATACATTGGAATTCTTTATCCTAAATGGGAAAATGTTTAAAGGGTGATTTACATATTTATTTATGTATGAAAGGTTTTTATGGGTAACATGCTAATGACTACTTCTCCATGATCATAGAGTACTGAAGAAATGGAAATAGACTTTAATTAAGCTAAGAGAGTGTTCAGGAATATAGAAAGGATTTCTTGATGGCAAGGATGGTTCTACAATAGACGGGATATTGTGTGAAGTTGAGGGATATCCACCTTAAGATATTTTTTGCACTCTAATCATTTTGTTGAAAGTACATTCTGCCACAATCCCTATTGCACAGTGATGATTGAAAAGTGGAATCCGAGCAAAACCAATAGATCAAATTGCAAGCCCAAATCACTTAGAGGAACATAGAAAGCTCCATCCAAAAACTGATGACCTTGGACAAGTCACTTCACTTCTCTGTAGTTCAGTTACCTCATGTGTAAACTGAGGATTGAAACTATGAGCCTCAAATGAGACAGGGACTGTGTCCAACTCAGTTTGCTTGTATCTACCCCAGCACTTAGTATAGTGCCTGGCACATAGTAAGTGATTAACAAATGCCACAATTATCAGCAACAACGGTGAGGAGATTCAGATGTTCATCTTGTCCCTGTTTTGGAGCTTTTCCCAACCAAAGTAGTCATTAATATGCATGATATCATGTGAGCCCACTGTTGGGTAGGGACTGTCTCTATATGTTGCCAACTTGTACTTCCTAAGCGCTTAGTACAGTGCTGTGTACACAGTAAGCACTCAATAAATACGATTGATTGATTGATTAATAGTAAACACCATACTCTATTAATGCTGATTTCCAATATTGGAGGATTTTTGCTGAAATAACCTGAATGCAGAGCAGATTTAAGACTACTCCTCCACCCACAACATTCAGAATGAATAAGAAAGAAAAGAAGTCTGGCCAGGATCCAAATGTGAGCTCTACAGAAAACCTGGAGAATGGGACTGAAAGTGAAAAACTTGATCAGGGAAGAAGAGAAAGGGAAGAGAGGAAGGCTGTATCCTGAGATTGTGCTAAATTATCCTTTTCAGGATTGAATTCCAAGAGTCACCACTCTCCCAAGTGGCAGAGTGCAAAACCATGCATTGCTGTACTAACTATGGGTGTGCAAGTTTGAGAAAACACATGCTCCATAGGGCCTTCACAAGAACTAGATTGAAAGGAAAGGGTAGTAGAGAGAGGAAGAAAAATTGAGGGAAAGGACAGAAAGAATTAGGCTGAAAATCATGTAGAAAAATGCACTACTAAGAACCATGCTGGTTTCCTTCTCTCCTGAACAGATAACATGGCCTAATGGAAAGAACATGGGCCTGGGAATCAGAGGAACTGTGTTCTAATCCCAATTCTGCCACTTGTCTGCTTTATATCACTTAACAGCTTCAACTGGAATATGGGAATTAAGACTGCTAGCCATATGTGGGACAGAGACTCTGTCCAACCCAATTATCTTGTACCTACTGCAGTACTTAGTACAGTCCCTGGAAAATAGTAAGTGCTTAACAAATTCCAAAGAAAAGAAAAATGACAAAGCAGGCCCAGGAGAAAAACCACACAGTCATGATAATTACTATAACTTATTTTTTTATACTGGAACAGTCAAACACTATTCTGAGGCCTGGAGTAGATACAAGATGAGACACAGTTCCTGTCCCACGTGGGGCTTACAGTAGCAGCATGACCTAATGTATAGAACACGGGCCTGGGAGTCAGAAGGTAATGAGTTCCAATCCCAAAACTGCCTCATGTCTGCTGTGGGACTTGGGCAATTCACTTGACTTCTCTAGACCTCAGTTCCCTTATCTGTAAAATGGAGACTAAGACTGTGAACCCTATTTGGGATGGGGACTGTGTCCAACCCAATTACCTTGTAACTACCCCAGGACTTAAAACAGCGCTTTGCAGATAGTAGGCACTTGGCAAGTACCATAATTATCATTGTTAAGGAGTGGGGAGAACAGTTATTGAATTCCCATTTTGCAGTTTTTAGTTTGGGAAACTGAGGCACAGAGAATTTCAGTGACTTTCCCTGGGTGACATAGAAGGCGAGCACCAGAACCACCTCAGGAACTTCAATATTAACTTTCGTTTCATTAATTGTCAGCCCATCTTTGAAGGCAGTCCAAGGTGAGTGACAAAATAATGGGAAACTTTTATTTTAGTGCTTGGAATGATGGCTTTGAGTCACTTCAGTAAGATTTTACGTAGATTCAGGACTCTGGGAAAAAATGAAAAATATCAACATGCTACTGTGAATGAGGTGCAGTAAAGCCTAATTGATGCTAGTCATGCACTCTGTGGTAGATCCGCAAGTCAGTGTCTAAAACTGAATTTGGTAAAAGGCTACAAGAGAGCTGGCTTGTTCTTCTCGGGAGTGTCCCACTGTGATCAATAATGTTAGATAGCTTCAGGGATCCAGTCTCCAGGGTCCCAAAGTGAAACATGAAAATGCCTGCATTTTCCAGAAGAGCAGTATTCCAAATCAGAGAAGTTGCTGAATGCTTTCCTCTCCCCTGCCAGGTAGAACCAATTCAGATTTTTGTGTTTCAAGCAATGGGAATGTGACTTTCCCATGATGAGACTGTCCTTTAATTCTTGTTTCTATGTAGATGGAGTGGTACCTTTGAACCTGGGACCACTGGATTTCTCCTGCTTCTTGTGCTTGAACTCACCCTGGCTCCTTCTTCCTTCTGGTAGTTGGGGAAACAAAGTGGAGTGAGTATGTAGATGGCATTGTCTCCCTGGAGAAGCCGTGAGGTCTGGTTGATAGAGCAAGGGCCTGGGAGTCAGAAGGACCTGGGTTCTAATCTACCGTGTGTTCACTTGTGACCTTGGGCAAGTCATTTAACTTCCCTGTGCCTCAGTTACCTCATCTGTAAAATGGAGGTTTACACTGTGAGCCCCTTGCTGTGAACTGTGGACTGTGTCCAACATGATTTGGTCCTATTCATTCAATCATATTTACTGAGTGCTTACTGTGCATACAACACTGTATTAAGTGCTTGGAAAGTACAATACAACAATAAAGAGAGACAATCTCTGCTCTCAGTGGGTTTATATTATGGGGGGACGGGGCCTTGGGGATGGAGAGATATACATCACAACAAATAAACAGAATATATATATATGTATATATATATATATTTATGTATGTATGTATACACACACATACACATATATATATGTGTGTGTATGTGTATGTATATATACATATATACATACATAAGTGCTGTGGGGTGGGGAGAGGGGCGAAGACCAAAGGGAGTGAGTCAATGTGACGTGGAAGGGAGGGGTGGAGGGGGAAAAGGGAGCTTAGTCAGGAAAGGCCTCTTGGAGGAGGTGTGCCTTCAGTAGGACTTAAAATGGGAGAAGGAAGAATGATTGTTTGGTGGATTTGAGGATGGAGGGTGTTCCATGCCAGAAGTATGACGTGGACCAGGGGTCAGCAGCGAGACAGCCCGTGCTCTTTCCACTGAGTCACGCTGCTTCTCTTAAAGTAGAAGGTTGAAAGTAGAAGGGGCTTTCTAAAATTTTAGGCATTAGAGTTAATCCTTAAGAGATAGTTCCCTATGGGATCAAGCCCCTGGGAAAATACTCAGGATTGAGGAAAACATAAATCTGATGAGCTTTCTCAGAAGTCAGGTTTTTTGAAATACTTACCTCCAATCTCTGTTTTAGTTTGGTTGAAACATCCTGTTATCTTCCTTATTGTTGGGGTTATTTTCCCCATCTGTTCAGGGAACAAATGTCTATACTGCAAAAGGATGGAAGAAGATTCTTCCTTGAAACACCACCTCCGCTAGTTTTCCATTAGTTTCAGGTGCCTTCAAACCCATGGGTTTCTTGCTTCTATTCAGGGCATCAAAACCCCTTATAATCGTATTTTGATGATAAGAAGCAGCATGGTATAGTGGATAGAGAAGAGGCCTGGGAGTCAGAAGGTCATGGGTTCTAATCCCGGCTCTGCCACTTCATTCATTCATTCAATTGTATTTATTCAGCACTTACTGTGTGCAGAGCACTGTACTAAGCGCTTGGGAAGTACAAGGCAATATATGGAGACAGTCCCTACGCCACAACGGGTTCACAGTCTAGAAGGGGGAAACAGACAACAAAACAAAACATGCAGACAGGTGTCAAAATCAACAGAACAAATCTGCTATGTAACCTTGGACATGTTACTTTACTTCTCTGTGCCTAATTTCCTTATCTGGAAAATGGGGGTTGAGACTGTGAGGCTCACTTGGGGCAAGGACTCTGTCCAGCTTGATTTCCTTGTATCCCCTCCCCACTGTTTAGTAAAGTGCCTGCACCCAGTAAGTGCTAACAAATGCCATCATTGTTATTCTATGCCCCAAGGGCAATATGTCAAATATCATTTTCGTGTTCTATTCTTAGGAAAGGATAAGAAGTAAATCTTGGGTCATCCATCCCTGAAGAATGAATCAATGACTTGGTTCAACCACTTTAAGTGCACCGGGGAAATGGAGAAAGAAAATTGCACTATGGTGACTGAATTCATTCTCCCAGGATTCTCAGATCACCCTGAACTGCAGCATTTCCTCTTCGTGGTATTTGTCGTCATGTATGATATCACAGTGGTGTGGAATCTGGGGTTAATTGTTCAGAGCAAGATCAGCTCCCAACTTCATACACCCATGTACTTTTTCCTCAGTCATCTGTCCTTTATGGATCTCTGCTATTCCACCACTATCATTCATTCATTCAATCGTATTTATTGAGCACTGACTTTCTGCAGAGCACTGTACTAAGCACTTGGTAAGTACAAGTTGGCAACATATACAGACGGTCCCTACCCAACAGCGGGCTCACAGTCAAGAAGTCTATCATCTATCGTGACCAAGATGTTAACCAACATCTTAACATAGGACCACTCTATTTCCTACCCAGGATGTTTGGTACAGTTTTACTTGTTCTGCTCTTGAGTGGTAACTGAGGTCATCTTGATGGCATCGATGGCTTAAGATTGCTTTGTGGCCATATGTTACCCATTCCTATATATGGTCATCATGTCCCCAAACCTCTGTATCCAGCTGGTGACTGGGTCATACGTTTGTGGCATAGTATGTTCCATGATTCGCACATACTTAGCCCTTAAGGTATCTTCCTTCCATTCCAGAAATGTAAACTATTTTTTCTGTGACCTACCCCCCCTCCTATAATTGTCCTGCTCTGAAGTAAACCTAAACAAGCTGTTACTGCTTAGGGTGGATGGCTTTAAGGAGATCAGTACCATTTTGATCATTCTTATCTCTTATGGTTCATCCTCCTCACCAACCTGATAATCCATTTGGCTTAGGGTAGATGTGGAGCCTTCTCCACCTGTGTTTCTCACCTCCAATCTTCAATCTCTTCTCCTGCTGCCCAATGATTTGGTAATGGGAGAGGTCCCCATTTTTTCAGCACTCTAGTTCCCTTCCCAGTACAAATCTGGCCGCATTTTAAGAGGATCCATGCCATGGTTAAGTAATTAATACAGTGCTCTGCACAAAGGAAGTGCTCAATAAATACGATTGAATGAATGAATGGTTCAAGAGGATTATATGCAGGGTCTTCAGAGACCTCTGGGACCAGGTTCCTAGGGGTGATATCAATATTAACAAGCTAGTTAAGCTGCAAAGAAAGCATTCAGTGATTTCATATGGTTGCATATCCCCTTAAGACTTCATTAGTTTAGTGCAGGTTTCTCCTTGATTCCTTTATTTTGTTTCACTCTCTACTTTTTTTGTTACCTGGAAACAGACTCTGTTGTTTACAGGAATTAGATTTCTCCTTTCCTCCATGAAATATGAAACTGAAAAATATCCCGTATTGTTCCTACTTGCATAGAGAGGGGAAGGACTACTCTCTCCCCTTTAATCCTCCCTTCTGCATTGTCTAATGAATTATTTGGTTTCCAATAGAGGCAAACTCCTAAACATTTTTCCTACCAGAAAATCCTCTTTTCTAAGCTCCACAGTGAATCCACACCTTGACCTCCCCAAAATATTCAGTGAGAAACCTCACCTCCACTTTCAAACCACCCAATGTCCCTCCATACTTATACAAACTTCCAGGTACACACCCCTGCCTATGAAGACATAATATAAAAAGAAAAAGAGCATTAAATTAAAAATGTAGTGCACAATGAGAATAGTATTCATTTAGGAACAAGATCCAGGACAAGTCAACATTAAAAGGATAGCAGAATCTTTATACACAAGGATGTAGGGAACACTGTGACATGGCAAAAGAAATTAAACTGGAAAACCAGAAGCGAGCATGAGGAACTGAAAATGGGCAGGGAGGGAAGTTTGGAAAACAGAGATTGTGAAATGGAGAGAAAAATGTTGAAGCAGGAAGGAAAAAAAATGAAAGGAAAGGGGGAAATGGGGATTTAGATGAAATATAGTATCTGTAATTTGGTGGTACGAGTGAAGCCAGAATGTCCCTGGACCAGAACAGACATGATCTTCACAGTACATCTAATTTAGAAGTTCAGGGAGTAGCTACAATAATTCTATTCCATTTTCAGCAACTTCAAAAGTGTATTTTATATCAATAATGGGTTTCAGTAATTACTGTCAATTTTAAGATTGCTCAGTGATGGAATGGATGGAGCTTTAAGAGCTAAAAATGTACTATTTCATTCATGACTCGCTACCATAGGGACAGTTGATCCAGGCCTGTTGAACTTATCCTACTCAACCATTTGGGGATGCAACAATCAATCGACCATTTGTGTTTACTGGACAGCTCCTGTGTGCACACCACTATAGTAAAGCCCTTGGGAGTGTGACCCAGCCAACACACCATTTTGAAAGATAATCTGGGCTCTCAAGTAAAATATGGTCTGGAAAACAAAGAAACTGGAGGAGAGAGATCAGCAAAGAGGTTGGTGCAATCAATAGTCAAGCCAGGTTATGAAAGATGATGGGTGAGCATGGTAGTTGTGTGACTGGAAATAATATTACTAATAATAATGATTGTGGTGTTTGTTAAGTGATTTCTATGTGTCAAGCATTGTGCTAAGCACTGGGGTCGGTACAATCCGTTTATCTATCCCACATGGGACTCAGAGTCTAGGAGGGAGATTATAGACGAGGTTATTGAGGTACAGGAAAGGTGAATGATTTAACCGAGGTCACACAGCAGGCAAATGGAAGAGCTAAGACTGGATTCGAGGTCCTCTGAATTCCAGGCCCTTGCTCTTTCCACTGGATCATGCTGCTTCCCAAGGAAAGGAAAGGATGGATTCGGAAGATGTTATAGGGGGAAACTGAGAAAATTTGGTAACGAACTGAGCATGGAGGTTGAAAAAGAAGGAAAAGATAAGAATAAAGCCAAGGTTGTTGGTGATAGGGGAGGATCATAGAAGTGCAAGCTATTATTGAGTATAATATTCAGAGTGACTTAGCAAAAGCCTCAAGTGGATCTTTTCCACCTTCTTACAGAAACCAGAATAGCTCCTGCTGGTTTTGCAAACTAAATGTTTCAAAGTCAGTCAACTCGAAAACAAATGATAACTGACTTTCAATATAATTCTAATAGCTATCCAAATAGTCTTATAACTACAAATGTGTTTCTGCTATTACACAATAGTAACAACAATAATGGGATTTATTAAGCACTTAATGCGTTTCAACCACTGGTATAAAAAGTAATCTGGTCAGACATAATCTGTCTCATGGGGGCTCACAATCAAAGGAGGAAGAAGAACAGATATTTTAATTCCATTTTACAGATTAGTAAACTGAGGCACAAACAGTTTATGTGACTTGATCAAGGTCATGCAGTAGGTGAGTAGCAGAACCGGCACTAAAGCCTGGGTCTCCTTAGTCCCAATCTTGACCTCTTTCCTCTAAGTCTTGCTGCCTCTCTATATAGGTATGTTATGTGTTTTTTCACGTTTGGTTTGAACCATGTGAATATGCTTTCTCCAGCTTTGGGTAGCAAGGGAGGAGAAACGTAAATAAATTAAACTAAATGCTATTTCTCATAAGTCACTTTTCCACTCATGCCATGTTCTCCTAGACAGGTTAGCTGGTCTTTGGCTATGCCAGCTTCTGCCAGTTGTCACCAAGGGCTCTGCCTTTCCAGGGAGCTATCTTGCCTATCTATGCCTCTCAATGATGCTTAGTTATCAATCAATCATATTTATTAAGTGCTTACTGTGTGCAGAGCGTGTACTAAGTTCTTGGGAGAGTGCACTTTAGCAGAGTTGGTAAACAGGTATGCACGTTCCCTGCCCAAAAGGAATTTACAGTCTAGAGGAGGAGTTTATGCTGAAGATCTTCAGGCTACTTCCTGAGCTCCTAGCTTGATCAGCTATACCAATTCCTCCATTCCTCCATCAGCTGCCTTCTCTTTTATAATGCTGACAAATGTACTTGGGCCACTACACAAGTAGGAGAGTGGGAGGTGGAAGAGAGTCACAGAGCAGGGACTGGAACTTAATGCCTGCACCTCCACTCTCCATCTCCAACATTGTTCCTGTCAGAGAAATATTTTAGGAAAGCCTATAGCTCAATTCCAAGTCTCACGTCACTTGGGAGGTCCTCTCCCCTTCCTCTCCACTGTCCTCACACAGAGAGGGACAGACAGAGACAGATAGAGTCAGGGACAGAGGCGGACACAGAGACAGAGATAGATGGACACAGAGTCAGAAACAGAGATATAGTTGGTCACAGAGTCAGACAGAGACAGTCACAGTAACACATGGACACAGATAGAGACAGAGACAGGTAAACACACATGCAGACTGACACAGACAGAGAAATATATGGCAGGGGCAATACTAAATGTGTCCAACTGACAGCCATTCAAACGGTCATTGCCTCTCCTAAGAGTCAACCCACAAACTTGTAATTTTCTCTTTGGTGAATGATATTTTTCTAACAGAACATGAAGAAATGAAAGCTCAGCCCCTTGGGCACCAATTTATTTTCTCTCAAAATTTTGTATAGATATGGCCTAAATAAGGGGACTGAAATTAATTACTTTATTAACTCTAAAAGAGTAACAATAATAATA
Organism: Tachyglossus aculeatus; assembly: GCF_015852505.1. Classification (NCBI taxonomy): domain Eukaryota; kingdom Metazoa; phylum Chordata; class Mammalia; order Monotremata; family Tachyglossidae; genus Tachyglossus; species Tachyglossus aculeatus. Next base: position 3,815,254 of record NW_024044829.1, read on the forward strand.
ATAATAATAATAATGATAAACATTTGTAAACTTCTTACTTTGTACCAAGAATTGTACTAAGCCCTGGGAAAGATACAAGATAATCAGGCAGATACAAGCCCACAGGTACAAACAATTGAGTTGGACCAAAAACACTACATCCTGTCAAAGTCAGAATTAGCACTGACAGAGAATAACCAAAAGCAATATTTAGTCTCTGTGAACATGTTTTCTGGCAGTGTGTTCTTCTCAAGGTCCTTTTCACCTCACTGTTGCATAGGCTGTAGATCACGGGGTTCAACACGGGAGTCAAGAGAATGTACTAGAGGGTCAGCAGTTTCTTGCTTTCTGCCAAGGAGCTAGCTTTGGGCTGTAAGTAGGTCAGAATGGCTGCACCATAGAAGAGAGTGACTGCAATGAGATGGGAGGAGCAGGTACAAAAAGCCTTTTTTCTCCCCTCAGTGGATAGCATCTTCAAGATGATGGAGATGATGTATATGTAGGAGAGCAGAATTAGAAGGAATGGGGCAACATTCACTAAAATGGTGCTCATCAGGGTATAGAGTGCAAACAGAGAAGTGTCTGCACACACCAGCTCTAACACTGGAGGGGTGTCACAGAAGCAATAATCGATGCCATTTGGCCCAAAGAAGAGGAAACTAAATATCCAGGTGGTTTGAACAATTGCCACAAGGAGCCCCAGAAGCCTCGAACCTACTGTCAGTTAGATTAACACCCATCGGTTCATTAGTACTGGATAGCACAGGGTATTACAGAAAGCTAGATAACGGTCATAAGCCACTGCAGCTAGGAGACAAAATGCACTAACAAAGAAAAAGACAAAGAAAAACATTTGGATGGAGCAGCCTGCAAAGGAAATGCTCTTATCTTCAGTCAAGAGAACAGTTAGAATTTTAGGGACTGTGACTGAAACTGGACTTGAAACAAATTTCAAGAAAGGACAAACTTCGAAGGAAAAAATACATGGGACTTTGAAGTGTGTGATCTACTGTGATGATCAGGATAAGAAGATTTCCCATCAGAATCATCAGGTAAATGATGAAGAATTACACAAACAATAAAAACTGCAGCTCAGGAAGGTTAGAAAATCCCAACAGAAAGAACTCAGTCACTAAGGTCTGCTTTGTACTTGTCATTTCTGTGCAACACATGCTGATAATCCATTTTTCTTTCAATGTAAGATCAAGAAATCACCACTATTAAACAAAACCTAGGTTCTCTTCAGTCGCTTTATGGCATTCTTTTTTGGTTTCATTTCTACTTTATCATTTGACTAGTAGACAAATGGTATACAGCACGTATACCAGACCTAGGATAAGTCACAACCTGCAACCTTGGTGTCATCCTCGACTCCGCTCTCTCGTTCACCCCACACAACCAAGCTGTCATCAAAACCTGCCGGTCCCACCTCCACAACATCGCTAAGATCCGCCCTTTCCTTTCCATCCAAACCGCTACCTTGCTGGTTCAATCTCTCATCCTATCCCGACTGGATTCCTGCATCAACCTCCTCTCTGATTCCCCATCCCCCTGTCTCTCCCCATTTCAGTCTATACTTCACTATGCTGCCCAGATTATCTTTGTACAGAAACGCTCTGGGCATGTTACTCCCCTCCTCAAAAATCTCCAGTGGCTGCCTGTCAACCTACGAATCAAGCAAAAACTCCTCACTCTTGGCTTCAAGGCTGTTCATCACCTCACCCCCTCCTACCTCACCCCCCTTCTCTCCTTCTACAGCCCAGCCCGCACCCTCTGTTCCTATGCCGCTAACCCCCTCACTGTGCCTCGTTCTCACCTGTCCTGCCGTCGACCCCTGGCCCATGTCCTTCCCCTAGCCTGGAATGCCCTCCACACATCCGCCAAGCTAGCTCTCTTCCTCCCTTCAAAGCCCTACTAAGAGCTCACCTCCTCCAGGAGGCCTTCCTATACTGAACCCCCTTTTTCCTCTTCTCCTCCCCATCCCACCCACCCTACCTCCTTCCCCTCCCCACAGCACTTGCATATATTTGTACAGATGTATTACTCTATTTTACTTCTACATGTTTACTATTCTATTAATTTTCTTAATGATGCACATATAGCTGTAATTCTATTTCTTCTGACGATTTTGACAACTGTCTACATGTTTCGTATTATTGTCTGTCTCCCCCTTCTAGACTGTGAGCCCGTTGTTGTGTAAGGGACTGTCTCTATATGTTGCCAACTTGTACTTTCCAAGAGCTTAGTACAGTGCTCTGCACACAGTAAGTGCTCAATAAATACTATTGAATGAATGAATGATAAGTGACTGCATAAAATATAAGTATAAATATTTGGTGAATGTAGAAAAAAACAAAACAATCCAGGCTTGAAAAGCACAGGTGGATCTATATTAGATCCAGTTTAAGTCTCCATCAGATTCTGAGAATCCAATAGTGTGGTACCTATCCTCTTCCCATTTTGCCAGGATTATTTGCTCCTGTAGCTCTATGAATACCAGGACAGCAGCAGCCGTGGAAGGAGGTGGAAGGTGACGTTGGCAGAGCTGGGGGAGGTATTTGAGGACTATTGCAACTTTGATTTAAGGGTATTCCCTCATAGGCATAAAGAGCTCCTGGCGAGTTGACTCTGGGAAAGGCTCAGTTAACCCAGTTGTTAGAGCTGCCCTGGTGCTATATAGCCTACTCTGGACTACTGTTAGGTTTTATGACTTTATAAAAAATGAATAAGCCAATTTATCATGTGGTGTCCACCATTCTCTGAGCAAAGCATTTTGGGAATATCTATTTCTGTTTCCTTTTTTTATATGAATGATCTGGCTACTCTCAGAATGTTAGTACTACCCTTAGTGGGATATATATATATGGTACTTGGTTTATCCTGGCAGGAAATCCAGAATAGATAGAAATAGAATTGGTAGAAAGTGGGGTTTTCTGTGGCTCAAGTGAATGTCCACTGGAAAAATAGAGAAACTTGAGTGAATATCACAGTATCATCATGAAACTAGATCATACAAAATCTATGATCATATTCCTGAATGATGACATTTGTAGTATTTGATGAAAATGATATTTCTTTTGCACATACTATTGTCAAGCACTGTTCTAAGTACTAGAGTAGATACATGTTAATCACATCAGGCCTAGTCCCTGTCCCTCATAGGGCACAACAATGTACATATAATATGAAAATATATAATTACCTGAATTCTAAACAACAAAATGGACTTTCTTTACCTCAGAAATCCACTATCATTCTGTCATCTTCAAGAACAAAACGGCACCTGCTGTATCAACGAAGAAATCAAGCAATTATGGATGGTTATTTCCAATTTCAAACACATCCAAGGATTGATATTTTCCTAGAATTTCAAATAATGCCAAGCCAGCAAATCATATCTTACTGCCTGAGGAATCAGGCACCCATTGACCTCAGTTAGTGTCTCATGCAAACATTCCTGTTCTATTTGGGAATGTATTCATTCATGTATAAAGCCTTCCTAGAACTTGGGGGCAAAAGGCTTAATCAGCACTCATATTGTATGACTGAATTACACTGATTTCATTTGGGTAAATCAGCTAATAGAAATAATATCAAATTTCAATTTTATGTAGGCATTCTCTTGAACTTGATAAAAGTTGTAATTCTTTGAAGCTGAAAACATCATTTCAGGATCCCAGATAGTTCAACACTAGCACAATCAATCAATCAGTCAATCATATCTATTGAACACTTACTGCATACACAGCACTCTACTACTAAACACTTGGGAGCATATATACAACAGAGTTGATAGACACAACAATTCCCTGCCCACAATAAGTTTACAGGGTAGGGGGATAGCTAGACAGTTAAATGAATAGAAAAAATTCAGTTATGTACAAAAATACTGTGGGGCTGAGGGAGGGGTGCATAAACTATTCAGATCCAAGTACAAATGAGAGAGCCCTTGTGGAATTCATTATGTCTTGCAATAGAAATAGCTGAAATACATGAGAGATTCAGTGTTAAGCCTTAAGGGCTTCCCAGAGTGGGGCATTAAGCAGTGGGAAAAACTCATTTCATCATGAACTCCTGCTGCTGGGAGGGATATTGAGTAATGGTTGATTTGCTCTCGTTACCTTCAGACAGGATCAGACTATCTTAAACAAATAGTGATTTGTCCTGTTTCTTGACCTACAGAAGGAGATTCCTCCCCCTCCCTCAACAATCTTTTCCCTGCTTCTCCTCTTAGGAAACTTACCTTTCCATCTTACCTAAATCCCCCCTACAGCAGGTAAGCCTGTTTGAAAAATTAAGGTGTTTTCCTATATTTTCAGTTCATCACTTTTTCCAGTTTCATATATAATTATGATATATATATATATTATATATATATTATAATCATTATAATTTGATAAGCACTTACTATGTGCCGAACACTGCTACCTTAGATCCCTTTTTCTATCTTAACCAACCACCCTGGCCTCCACACTTTCCAAGTTGATAATCAGTTACTCTGAAATCATTTTGGCCATGATGTTAGAAAGTAGTGTTTCCAGACACCAAAGCAGGTAGAATCTCACCAACCTTTCCTATTGAGATAACTTACCCTGAATTTCCCTTCTCCTCCTTCATTCTCCATCCTCCCCTTTGTTTGCAATCACCATCAAGACTCAAAACCAAAAGCAGTGAGCAGTCAACATCTCTGCTTTTCTGGCATCCTTTGGTAAAGGGAAATGTTTGTGTCCTTTCTCTGCTGCATTTAAAAAAAAGGAAGTTAAATGTTTGCGTCCTTTGCTGCATTTAAAACAAGGAAGTTAAATATCCTGTTTTTCTAACTCCATTTCTTCCAGCTTTTGACATCACAATAAGAAAAAGAAGGCAGTGCTGTGCACCTACCTCTGCTCATTCATCTCGTTCTGGGGTCCATGAGGTGATGCAGCAGAATTATATGGAGAATGATCAGTGACTTCTGGGACCAGGTTTCCAGGATGTTTTTTAACAGTAGGCTAGGTGCCATAGCTCATTAAGCTACTTTCCCTGTAAAGAAATAACACAGAGGTTTCACATGCTTGTATGTCCCATAGGACTTATAGCAATAACTATCCTAAATGTTTAAAATAATGATGATATTTGTTAAGTGCTTTCTATGCTGAGAAGCAACACAGCATAGTATATAGCACATTGGGCTTGGGAGTCAGAAGGTCATAGGTTCTAATCCCGGCTCTGATGTTTGTCTGATGTGTGACTTTGGGTAAGTCACTTCACTTCTCTGTGTCTTAGTTACCTCATCTTTAAAATGGGGATTAAGACTGTGAGCCCCATGTGAGACAGGGACTGTGTTGAACCTGATTACCTTGTATCTACCCCAGTGCTTGGAAAAGTGCTTGGTACATAGTAAGCGCTTAAGAAATACCATAATTATTATTATGTGCCAAACATTTTTCTAGGCGCTGGAGTAGTTTATCAAGATAATCAGATTGGGCACAGTCCCTGTCCCACATGGGACTCACAGTCTAAGTAGGGGTAGAATATATATTGAATCCCCATTAAACAGATGAGGAAACTGAGGCACAGAGAAATTTAGTTACCCAAGATCAAGCAGGAGGCAAATGATGGAGCTGAAATTAGAAGCCAGGTTATCTGACTCCCAGGCCCATGCTCTTTCCACTAGACTATGCTGCTTCTCTAGTTACGTTTATTTACCAAGTGATTTAGCATTTTATTTCATCTTCTGTTTTTTACCCTCTAAATTGGACTTTTCTGGCAATGGGAACGAAGTTGTCATTCAGCTAGGGTCTATGTAGCCTTGTTACTACTTCAATTCTTAGAACTGTCCAATCACTGTTTCTTAAATACAGAGTTTCTCCAGCTCAATATGTCAAAAACTGAACTCCTCACCTTTCCTCCTAAATTATCTCCTCCACTTAACTTTCCCCTTCTCAGTTGATAACATCAATATCCTCCACTTCTGAAACCCACAACCAATCAATCAATCAATCATATTTATTGAGTTTTTGTGTGTAGAGCACTGTACTAAGTACTTGTACAATATAACAGTAGAGATGGTAGACATGTTCCCTGCCCACAAGCTTAACATCTAGTATTAACTTTGAATATTCACTCTCTTTCAATTTCCACACCCAGTCTGTTTCTAATGTTTCATTCATTCTATCCAACATTTTCCATATCCACACTTTTCTCTTTATCCAAACCATGCTGATCCAGGAGCTAATCATATTCATTGGGATTACTGTATCAGCCTTCTGACCTCCCTGCCTCCAGCCTCTCCCCTTTCCAGTTTATATTTCATTCTGCTACCCAAAACATCATTCTAAAATGGCATTCTGCACATATTTCTTCACTCCTCAAAAATCTTGAATTGCTACCCATCCATCTTCACTATCAAATAGAAACATAACTTTGGCTTTAAGACCCACAGACAATCAAACAATCATTTATTGAACACTTCCTGTGTGAAGACCACTGTACTAAGTCCTTGGGAGAGTACAGTATAAGAGTTGGTAGACCAGTTCCCTACTCACAATGAGCTTACACTCAGCTTTCTCTTCTCCTATCTACTCTCTTCTACCAGACCCCAGCTCGTACTTTATTTTCCTCCCTATCTCATCTTCTCACTCTGCTTCATTCTCAACTGTCATATGCATGGCTCCAGTTCACATTCTCTACCTTTCATATTTTTCAGTTCACAGTTCTCTGCATCTTCAAAATCTTTTTTTGAAATCACATTTCTTCCAAAAAGCTTTCTCACATCAATTTATCTTCTCTCCAGGTCAAGGTCTCCCTAACTATCATATCCACACGTTGTCACCAATTATCACTTTAGAAATAATAACTGTGGTACTTATTAAGGACTATCTGCCAAGCACTATAGTAGATACAAGCGGAATGGACCAAACACAATCCCTGTCTCACATTTTAAAAGGGAGGGAGACAAGATATTGAATCCCCCATTTTACTGATGAGGAAACTGAGCCTCAATCAATCAATCCTATTTATTGAGCACTTACTGTGTGCAGAGCACTGTACTAAGCGCTTGGGAAGTACAAGTTGGCAGCATATAGAGACAGTCCCTACCCAACAGTGGGCTCACAGTCTAAAGGGGGGAGACAGAGAACAAAACCGAACACACTAACAAAATAAAATAAATAGAATAGATATTTACAAGTAAAATAAATAAATAAATCAATAGATTAATGAATATGTACAAACATATACACATATATACAGGTGCTGTGGGGAAGGGAAGGAGGTAAGATGGGGGGATGGAGAGGGGGACGAGGGGGAGAGGAAGGAAGGGGATCAGTCTGGAAAGGCGTCCTGGAGGAGGTGAGCTCCAAGTAGGGCCTTGAAGGGAGGAAGAGAGCTAGCTTGGCGGATGGGCAGAGGGAGGGCATTCCAGGCCCGGGGGATGACGTGGGCCGGAGATCGTTGGCGGGACAGACAAGAACGAGGCGCGGTGAGGAGATTCGCAGCAGAGGAGCGGAGGGTGTGGGGTGGGCTGTAGAAGGAGAGAAGGCAGGTGAGGTAGGAAGGGGCGAGGTGATGGAGAGCCTTGAAGCCCAGGGTGAAGAATTTCTGCCTGATGTGCAGATTGATAGGTAGCCACTGGAGATTTTTGAGGAGGGGACTAACATGCCCAGCGCGTTTCTGTACAAAGACAATCCGGGCACCAGCATGAAGTATGAATTAAAGTGGGAAGAGACACGAGGATGGGAGATCAGAGAGAAGGCTGATGCAGTAGTCCAGACAGGATAGGATGAGAGCTTGAACGAGCAGGGTAGCGGTATGGATGGAGAGGAAAGGCGGATCTTGGCAATGTTGCGGAGCTGAGACCGGCAGGTTTTGGTGACAGCTTGGATGTAAGGGATGAATGAGAGAGCGGAGTCGAGGATGACACCAAGGTTGCGGGCTTGTGAGACGGGAAGGATGGTAGTGCCGTCAACAGAGATGGGAAAGTCAGGGAGAGGGCAGGGTTTGGGAGGGAAGACAAGGAGTTCAGTCTTGGACATGTTGAGTTTTAGGTGGCGGGCAGACATCCAGATGGAGATGTCCTGAAGGCAGGAGGAGATGCGAGCCTGGAGGAAGGGGGAGAGAGCAGGGGCAGAGATGTAGATCTGGGTGTCATCAGCGTAGAGATGATAATTGAAGCTGTGGGAGCGAATGAGGTCACCAAGGGAGTGAGTGTAGATCGAGAACAGAAGGGGACCAAGCACTGCACCTTGGGGACCCCCCCCCCACAGTAAGGGGATGAGAGGGGGAGGAGGAACCTGTAAAAGAGACTGAGAATGAACAACTGGAGAGATAAGAGAGAACCTTGGCTGTGAAGCCAAGGTCGGATAGCGTGTTGAGGAGAGGGGGGTCGTCCACAGTTTCGAAGGCAGCTGACAGGTCGAGGACGATTATGGTAGAGTATGAGCCGTTGTATTTGGCAAGCAGGATGTCATTGGTGACCTTTGAGAGGGCAGTTTCCGTGGAATGTAGGGGACAGAAGCCAGACTGGAGGGGGTCGAGGAGAGAGTTGGTGTTGAGGAATTCGAGGTGGTGCATGTAGACAACTCGTTCAAGGAGTTTGGAAATTAATGGTAGAAGGGAGATGGGGCGATAACTAGAAGGTGAAGTGGGGTCAAGAGAGGGATTTTTTAGGATGGGAGAGACATGGGCATGTTTGAAGGCCGAGGGGAAGGAACCAGTGTAGAGTGAGCGGTTGAAAATGGAAGTTAAGGGATGGAGAGAGAGATTTCATGAGATGAGAGGAAATGGGGTCAGAAGCACAGGTGGCCAGAGTAGCACTTGAGAGAAGGGAGGAGAACCCTCTAAGAATACTGCTGGGAAGGATGGGAGAGTAGCAGAGAGTGTTGAGAGCCGGGGGGATGGACAAGGTGGGGGAGTGACTTTGGGTAGGTCGGACCTGATGGATTTAATTTTGTTAATGAAGTAGGAGGCCAGATCGTTGGGGGTGAGGGAAGGAGGAGGGGGAGGAAATGGGGACCTGAGAAGGGAGTTGAATGTACGGAAGAGCTGGCAGGGATGATGGGCATGGGTGTCAATAAGGGAGGAGAAATAGTTTTATCTGGCAGAGAAGAGGGCTGAGTTAAGTAACTTACCTAAGACCACACAGCACGCAAGTAGAATTAGAGTAGAATTAGAGCTCAGGATCTCTGGTTCCAAGCCCATATTCTTTTCACTAAGCCACACTGCTTCTCATGTCAGTTTATGCTTTATACTATGTGAGCATTTCCTCCAAATTGTAAAAATTTTTTTGATTGTCCTCCCAGCTAGATAGTCAACTTCTTGCAAGCAGGAGCAATGTCATCTTGTATCTTAGCACCCACGTGCAGAACAATGTTCTCGACATTCAGTAGGCACTCCATAAATGTTAATTGATTGATTAGCTGGCTGAATGGCGAAAGTTTCATCTCCTGCAACCTCTCCAACATCCTCTGAAAAATCATTTAGCCCCAACCATTGCCAAGATCCTGTCTTAATGTTCTGATTTGTAGCACATGAAGGTAATTCACTGAACTGTCATTGGCAGGTGAGAGAATTCCACAGTGTATTCCTCTATTGGTGGATTCACACTGGTCTCACACTCCCAAATCTGAATATGCAGGCTGGGAAATATAGGGAGCAACAGAAGCAGCGAGAGAAGCAGTGTAGCCTAATGGAAAGAGCAAGATCTTAGGAGTCAGAGGTCCAGGGTTTTAATTCTGGCTCTGCCACTTCTCTGCTGTGTTATATTGGTCAAGTCACTTCACTTCTCTCTACTTCAGTTACCTCATCTGTAAAATGGGGATTAAGGCTATGGGGCATGGACTGTGTCCACTCTGATTAGCATGCAAGTCCCTGGCACATAGGAAGTGCTTAACAAATACCATTAAAAAATAATCATCTGTCTTCCTTGCTTAGAATGTAGGCTCACTGTGGATAGGTAACGTGTTTCTGTTGCATTGCATGGCTTAGTGTAAAGAGCTATGCTCGAGCTGCCGAACGCTGCTGGCTAAAGTCTAAACACTGTGACAACCTCGTTCACTTCAAGTTTATCCTTTTCTGCCTTAACTCAGCCCTCTCCTCTGCCAGACAAAACTATTTCTCCTCCCTTATTGACACCCATGCCCATCGCCCCCGCCAGCTCTTCTGTACATTCGACTCCCTTCTCAGGCCCCCGGTTCCTCCCTATCCTCCTTCCCTCACCCCCAACGATCTGGCCTCCTACTTCATTGACAAAATTAAATGCATCAGGTCCGACCTCCCCAAAATCACTTCCCCCCCTTCTCCAATCCCCCGGCTCTCAACACTCTCTGCTACTCTCCCATCCTTCCCAGCAGTATACTCAGAGAAGCTCTCATCCCTCCTCTCAAGTGCTACTCCGGCCACCTGTGCTTCTGACCCCATTCCCTCTCATCTCATGAAATCTCTCGCTCCATCCCTTCTCCCCTCCTTAACTTCCATCTTCAACCGCTCGCTCTCCACTGGTTCCTTCCCCTCTGCCTTCAAACATGCCCATGTCTCTCCCATCCTAAAAAAAAAACATCTCTTGACCCCACCTCACCTTCTAGTTATCGCCCTATATCCCTCCTACCATTCCTTTCCAAACTCCTTGAACGAGTTGTCTACATGCACTGCCTCGAATTCCTCAACAACAACACTCTCCTCGACCCCCGCCAGTCTGGCTTCCGTCCCCTACATTCCACAGAAACTGCCCTTTCAAAGGTCACCAGTGACCTGCTTGCAAAATCCAACGCCTCATACTCTATACTAATCCTCCTCGACCTCTCAGCTGCCTTCGACACTGTGGACCACCCCCTTCTCCTCAACACGCTATCTGACCTTGGCTTCACAGACTCTGTCCTCTCCTGGTTCTCCTCTTATCTCTCCAGTCGTTCATTCTCAGTCTCTTTTGCAGGCTCCTCCTGCCCTTCCCATCTCCTTACTGTGGGGGTTCCCCAAGGTTCAGTGCTTGGTCCCCTTCTGTTCTCGATCTGCACACACTCACTTGGTGACCTCATTCGTTCCCACGGCTTCACCTATCATCTCTACACTGATGACCCCCAGATTTAAATCTCTGCCCCTGCTCTCTCCACCTCTCTCCAGGCTCGCATCTCCTCCTGCCTTCAGGACATCTCCATCTGGATGTCTGCCCACCGCCTAAAACTCAACGTGTTCAAGACTGAACTCCTTGTCTTCCCTCCCAAACCCTGCCCTCTCCCTGACTTTCCCATCCCTGTTGATGGCACTACCATCCTTCCCATCTCACAAGCCTGCAACCTTGGTGTCATCCTCGACTCCACTCTCTCGTTCACCCCTCACATCCAAGCCGTCACCAAACCCTGCCGGTCTCAGCTCCACAACATTGCCAAGATCCGCCCTTTCCTCTCTATCCACACTGCTACCCTTCTCGTTCAAGCTCTCATCCTATCCCGTCTGGACTACTACATCAGCCTTCTCTCTGATCTCCCATCCTCTTGTCTCTCCCCACTTCAATCCATACTTCATGCTGCTGCCCGGATTGTCTTTGTCCAGAAACGCTCTGGGCATGTTAGTCCCCTCCTCAAAAATCTCCAGTGGCTACCAATCAATCTGTGCATCAGGCAGAAACTCCTCACCCTGGTCTTCAAGGCTCTCCATCACCTCGCCCCCTCCTACCTCACCTGCCTTCTCTCCTTCTACAGCCCACCCCGCACCCTCCACTGCTCTGCCACTAATCTCCTCACCGTGCCTCGTTCTCGCCTGTCCCGCCATCGACCTCCGGCCCACGTCATCCCCCGGGCCTGGAATGCCCTCCCTCTGCCCATCCACCAAGCTAGCTCTCTTCCTCCCTTCAAGACCCTACTGAGAGCTCACCTACTCCAGGAGGCCTTCCCAGACTAAGCCCCTTCCTTCCTTTCCCCCTCGTCCCCCTCTCCACCCCCCATCTTACCTCCTTCCTTTCCCCACAGCACCTGTATATATGTATACATGTTTGTACATATTTATTACTCTATTTATTTATTTATTTATGAATTTGACTTGTACATATCTATTCTATTTATTTTATTTTGTTAGTATGTTTGGTTTTGTTCTCTGTCTCCCCCTTTTAGACTGTGAGCCCACTGTTGGGTACAGACTGTCTCTATATGTTGCCAACTTGTACTTCCCAAGCACTTAGTACAGTGCTCTGCACACAGTAAGCACTCAATAAATACGATTGATGATGATGATAATGAGCATGATCATGGGAGTCATAGGTCATGTGTTCTAAGGCTAGCTCCACTACCTGTTAGCTGTGTGACTTTGGGCAAGTCATTCCACTTCTCTGGGCCTCAGTTGCCTCATATGTAAAATGGGAATTAAGACTATAAGCCCCACGTGGGACAACCTGATTATCTTGAATCTACCTTAGCTCTTAGAACAGTCTTTGGCACATAGTAAGGGCTTAACAAATACCATCATTATTATTACCTTCCAAATCACTTAGTACAGTACTCTGCACATAGTAAGCATTCAGTAAATACCATTAATGATGATGATCCAATCTGCTCATCATATTCACCACCCCTACGTTTTATCTGCTTATATGATCCCTCAATTCCAGCTGCTTCCAGGTCTTCTCAAAGACAATCTACCAGCAGCTTAAACTCAGTAATGCAGAAAGTGAGCTTCTAGGCATCCTTCCTTAGACCTATTTCTTCTTGACTTTCCAATTATGGTAGAAAGCACTACCACCACCCTTTCTATCCCAGAAGCTGGTGATCTTGTTGGCCCTATCATTCCAGGGTCCATGGGGCAATCTACTGAATGTCTGAATCAGCCACCTTCCCCTCTCTGGCACTGCAGGAGAAACCCACCTTCTTGTCACTGCAGAATATCCTTGAGATGACAAGATGACAATAATCTTGCTCATGCAATCCACATAGTCAATCTTTCACTAAATCCTGTTTGTTCAACCTTCACAACATCACTAAAATCCACCTCTCTATTCAATGCTACCACAGTAATATGAGCACTTATCCTATCTCACCTTGATAATTGTATCAGCCTCCTTGCTGACCTCCCTGCATCATTCACTCTGCTGCCCAGATCATTTCTCTATGAAAAATGTTCGGCCCATCCATCTCCATATCAAACAGAAACTCTTTAAAAACACTCAATCACCTTTTCCCCCACCTATCTCCCCTTGCTGTTTTACTACCGCAACCAGCCCACAAATTTGGCTCCTCTAATGCCAACCTATTCACTCTACCTCAATCTTGTCTATCTCATTGCTGACCTCTCACCCTCATCCTGCCTGTGGCCTGGAACATCTTCCCTCTTCACATCTGACAGACAGTTGCTCTCCCTACCTTCAGCGCTCTATTGAAGACACAACTCCTGGAAGAGGCCTTTCTTGACTAAGCCCTCATTTCCTCTTTTCCCACTCCCTTCTGTGTCACCCTGATTTGCTCCCTTTATTCATCCCTTCCTCAGGCCCATAGGCTATATTCATTCATTCATATATTCATATATATTCATTCAGTCAGTCATATTTATTGAGTGCATACTATTTGCAGAGCCCTGTACTAACTGCTTGAGAGAGTACAGTACAACAACAACAAACAGCTGCAATCACTGCACAGAGTGATCTCACAGTCTAGATAGAGTAACTTGATTGGCAAATAGAGAAGCAACATGGAGTAGTGGATAGAGCACGGGGCTGGGAGTCAGAAGCTCATACGTTCTAATCCCAGTTCCACCACCTGCATTCTATGTGACCCTGGGCAAATAACTTCACTTCTCTGGGCCTCAGTTACTTCATTTGTAAAATGGGGATTGAGACTGTATGCCCCAGGTGGGTTGGGAACTGTGTCCAAACCAATCTGCTTGTATATACCCCACCGCTTAGTACAGTGGCTGGCACATAGTAGGAATGTAACAAATACCATCATTATTATAGGGGGAGAAAGACATTAATAGAAATAAATAAATTGCAGGTTTATACATATGTGCTGTGGGGATGAGAGGGAGGAAGAATAAAGGGAGCAAGTCAGGGTGACTCAGAAGGGAATAGGAGAAGAGGAGAGAAGGGCTTAATCAGGGAAGGCTCCTTGGAGGAGATGTGTCTTAATAAGGCTTTAAAGTGGGGAAGAGCAATTATCTGTCTTCCCAGAGGCCTTCCCAGACTAAGTCCCACTTTTCCTCATCTCTCACTCCTTTCTGCATCACCCCAATTAACTACCTTTGCTTCACCCCTGCACCTCACAGCACTTACATTAATAATAATGATGGTATTTGTTAAGAGCTTACTATGTGCCAAGCACTGTTCTAAGCACTGGCATAGACACAAGGTTATCAGGTTGTTCCACGTGGGGCTCACAGGATTCATCCCCATTTTACAGATGAGGGAACTGAGCCCCAGAGAAATTAAGTGACTTGTCCAAAGTCACACAGCTGACAATTGCCAGAATTGGGATTTGAACCCATGACTTCTGACTCCCAAGCCCGGGCTCTTTACATTGAGTCATGCTGCTTCTCTATGTATATATGTATATATCTCTAATTTTATTTATTTATATTTTATAAAATTTAAATTTTATTCATTTATATTTATTGATATTGTTGTCTGTTTATTTATTTTGATGTCTGTCTTCACTCCACCCCAGACTGTGTGCTCGTTGTGGCAGGAATTGTCACTCTATATTGCTGTATTGTACTTTCCAAGCACTTAGTACAGTGTTCTGCACAAAGCAAGTGCTCAACAAAGACGAATGAATGAATGAATGAATCTGTCTGATATGAGGAGGAAGGTCATTCCATGTCAGAGGTAAGAGGTAGAGAAGCAGAGTGGCTCAGTGGAAAGAACACAGGCTTTGGAGTCAGAGGTCATGGGTTCAAATCCCGGCTTTGCCAATTGTCAGCTGTGTGATCTTGGACAATCAATCAATCATATTTATTGAGGGCTTACTGTGTGCAGAGCACTGTACTAAGCGCTTGGGAAGTACAAGTTGGAAACATATAAAGACGGCCCCTACCCAACAGTGGGCTCACAGTCTAGAAGGGGGAGACAGAGAACAAAACAAAATATATTAACAAAATAAAATAAATAGAATAAATATGTACAAATAAAATAAATGAATAAATAGAGTAATAAATACCTACAAACATATATACATATATCCAGGTGCTGTAGGGAGGGGAAGGAGGTAAGACGGGGGGATGGGGAGGGGGAGGAGGGGGAGAGGAAGGAAGGGGCTCAGTCTGGGAAGGCTTCTTGGAGGAGGTAAGCTCTCAGTAGGGCTTTGAAGGGAGTAAGAGAGCTAGCTGGGCGGATGTGTGGAGGGAGTGCATTCCAGGCCAGGGAGGTGACTTGGGCTGGCGGTCGACAGTGGGACAGGTGAGAATGAGGCACGGTGAGGAGATTAGCGGCAGAGGAGTGGAGGGTGCGGGCTGGGTTGTAGAAGGAGAGAAGGGAGGTGAGGTAGGAGGGGGCCTCAGTTCCCTCATCTGTAAAATGGGGATTAGGACTGTGAGCCCTCCCTGGGACAACCTGATAACCTTGTAACCTCCCCAGCGCTTAGGTCAGTGCTTTGCACATAGTACGAACTTAATAAATGCCATCGTTATTATGTGGCTGAGAGGTTGGCAGTGAGATAGATGAGACTGAGGTACACCAAGATGGTTTTGTAAATATCTGTAATTTATTTCCTCATATTAATAAATATAAATCTGTCTAACCCCTGGATTGTGAGCTCATTGTGGGACAGGAATGCATCTACCAATTCTACTGTACTGTACACTCTTAAGCCCTTAGTACAATGATCTGCACCTGGTAGGCGCTCAATAAGTACAGTTGATTGATAGGAGGAGCAGAGCCTGTCCAGAAACTACCTTTAGAATATCCAGAATATTGGAGAAGCCAAACCATTCATAACCCAGGATTTTGACCTGAAGCAGTAAAATATCCAAGCACTGCCTATTCCAAACACTGTTAAGTAAAGCTTTTATTGTGTCAATTTTCATTTTTTAATGCTCCCATTGTTTATAACTTATTCTTCCCTTCTATATGTTTGTCCTTCCCCACTTAGAGTCAAAACCGATGTGGGATGGGACTTGTACGTGGAACTGTTGATTTTATATGCAACTCAACATTTGGTATAGTGAAGTACTTTAGCATGAAGTACTTAATAAATATCACTATCAATTCTTGACTCAACTCTTTCACCTCCAAGTTCAGCCTGTCTCAAAATCCTGGTAGTTTTGAATTCACGGTATGTCCTGGATCCACTTCTTCATCTCTGATTTTATGGTCATTCTCTAACCCTGGTCGCCTCCTGGCTGGAGTGCTTCATCAGTCTCCTAAATGGTGTCCTTGCTTCAGCTTCTCTCCTTTTCAGTCTATTCTGCATCTTGGGAGGGATCAGACCACCTTACCAGAATGTCATTCAGAACGCACTACTGGACTCCTCAAAATCTCTCATGGTCACCCATTTCTCTACAAACTATTTGATATAAGCAGTGTGCCCTAACAGAGGGAACCTGAGAGTCTGAAGAACCTGGGTTCTAATCTTAGCTCCACTACTTGTCTGATGTGTGACCTTGGGCAAATCACTTAACTTCTCTGATCCTCAGTTACCTCATTTGTAAAATGAACCCTATATGGGACATGGACTGCGTCCAACCTGAGTGGTATGTATCCACTTCAGCACTTAATTCAATGCCTGGCTTATAGTAAGCACTTCACAGATATCATAAAAAATGTACATACAACTCTCCAGATCTCTCTCTTGACCTCTCTGCTTGCTTCCACTATACTGCAGCCCACACTTCCAACTTGAGGCTGTCAGGGCAGGGAAATTCCCACTACGTTCTGAGGCTGTCTTTGCACTGTGGTTGGAACTGTTCAAGGCTGAAGCCACTGAGGGACAGTAAGGTGTGAACTCTGGGATGGGATGAGCCAGAGTCAAAAGAGTGGGAAACTGTGTTGATTCGGTTGAGGAAGGAAGGAAACTATGGGGAGAGTATTCCCAACATCGCTTTCCTGCCTTACATTTTAAAGAAAAGCCCTTTGGTGTCTTCAGAGGGGAACTGGAATGAAGGGGAGGCATAGGAGTCTTGAACTTGGGATCACGAGAGGGAAAATGGAAGTGGTTTCTTATATCTGTCCAGATCTGGCTTCATGCTTGGACAAAGCGGCAGTTTGGGGCAGTGGCCCTGACTAAACCCAGTGTTTACCATGATGGTGAGCTTCATCCCCGCCGCCCCGGTGGCTCTGTCCATTAGTGCGTTCGGCTGCCTACCCCGAAGGCCCGAAGTTCGCGGGTTCGAACCCCACCCAGGGGTGGGACCTGCATTGTTATTCTATTTATTTCGTCTAGACTGTGAACCCACTGTTGGGTAGGGACCGTCTCTATATGTTGCCAACTTGTACTTCCCAAGAGCTTAGTACAGTGCTCTGCACACAGTAAGTGCTCAATAAATATGATTGATTGATTGATCTCCAGTGGCCAGAAGGTGCATAAATGGGATGGCTCTTTATCACCTCTGTCTCCCTTTGGCTTTTGTATTTCTTAGCCTGTGTCCTGTAAAGAGTGTCTCTGCCTCATGAGCATATCTTGAGTAGTGGAAGGCTATTCAAGGTACGCTTGATGCGTGGAAGAACTCATAGAGTAACTGTGGATAAGCATACCTAACCTAAGAGAAATCACCCCTCAGAGTTCCTGGAAGAGGGGAGACTGGAAATGATACAGCACAGTCCATGGAGAGAAAGGCTCCAAAGAACGAAGATTTTGAATGTGTATTCTAGACTGTCTTTTTGAGGGAATTCATTAAACAAATACCAAGGGAGAATAGCAGTCCCCACAGAGCAGAAAAGAAGAGTACTTTTCTATTTAAAGGCCAGTGAACCTCTTTGGAGTCCAAATGCATCTTGGCGATCTCAAAGATGCAAAAAATACGATTGCCATTAGAGACCCACTTTATTTCACTGGACTTTCAGCATTGGAGAAATGAAGTAGATTACTGGGAAGCACTCTTAAAGCAAGAAACAAATACAAATCAGATCATTTAAAAAATTAAAAGATTTATGCCTTCTGAAGAAGGAACTTCTATATACACACACAAATACTTTAGGAACCAAGTGACTAGTTGCAGGAGTTGAAACTCTCAGGTAGAACTAATACTTCTAGGGTCTTGTAACAGTAGTGTATATCTGCCATAAGAGTTGCAGTCCCAGGCCAGTGATCCAAAGTTAGGGAATGGGGAGAAACAAGTAAGAAAGGGAATCGGAGCCAGAGAGAAGGAGATAATGGGAATGGTTTTGGTGACTATTGAAATCTCTATGTTTGAAATATCTTCCCAGAAAATACTACCACTTCACTCAGAGCTTAGTGTTTTTCATAGTATTTGCTGAGTAACCAAGACTGAGATCCAGATAGGAGGAAGACAACAAGCAAGGTAAGTGATCTGTGTCTCCATGGTGGTTGGAAAAAAAGGAAATCACACATCCTTATACTGTGTTGTCACAGAAAAAGGGTACTTCTGGGGAAAATAGTAATTTAGTTATCCTTAGAGAATTGGCCTAAGGCAGAAGGTATAATCTGAAGCATATAGTGATAGAGGCAAGGAAACCTCCACATTCTGAAATTCACTTTTGAAGAGCCATGAGTCTAGACCAATAGTAGAAACATCTGCCTAAGTCCAATGTTAACCTACAAATCATACAGTGTATATAATGAATGTTTATTGTGTGCAGAGCACTGGACTAAGCACTTGAGAGAGTACAATATTACAGCGTTTGTAGACATGCTCACTGCCCATAAGGAGCTTACAGTCTAAGTGATTTGGACAATATAACAATAATAATAATTGCGGTATTTGTTAAGTGCTTGCTATGTGCCAGCCACTGTACTATGTGTTAGGGTGAATACAAGCAAATCAGGTTAGACACAGTCCCGGTCCCACATGGGGCTCTCGGGCTTAATCCCGACTTTACAGATGAGATAACTGCGGCCCAAAGAAGTGATGTGATTTGCCCAAGGTCACACAATAGACAAGTGGAAGAGCAGAGATTAGAACCCATGACCTTCTGACTGCCAGGCCCGTTCTCTACCCACTTTACCATGCTGCTTCCCAGTGAATACTATCATTTAAGATCATCATCATGCCCATCAACACTTAACAATTGCACTGCTGTAGGTATGGCTTCAGTAGGGAAGTTTACATGGAATTATATCAGGCAACCTCTGAGGATATTAACTATGGGAATCATTTACTATATGGCAAAGCATAAGCCAGCACTTGAGGTAGACCAAATTATCATTGTCATTATCATCATCATCAATGGTAATTATTGAACACTGATTATGTGCAGAACACTGTAATAAACAAATAGGCAAATACAATACTACAGAGTTGATAGGTGCATTGCCTGCCCACAGCAAGCTTACAGTCTGCTGATGTCCGTCTCCCTCCACCTAGACTGTGAGCCCATTGTGGTCAGGGATCATCTCTATTGCTGTATTGTGCTTTCCAAGTGCTTAGTACAGTGCTCTGCACACATTAAGTGCTCAATAAATACGACTGAATGAATGAATATAGGCAAGAGGGAGAGATAATAATAATAATGTTGGTATTTGTTAAGTGCTTACTATGTGACAAGCACTGTTCTAAGTGCTGGGGTAGATACAAAGAATCAGGTTGTCCCACGTGGGGCTCACAGTCTTTACCCCCATTTTACAGATGAGGTAACAGAGGCACAGAGAAATTAAGTGACTTTCTCAAAGTCACACAGCAGACAAGTGGTGGATCTGGGATTAGAACTCATGACCTCTGACTCCCAAGCCTGGGCTCTCTCCACTGATCCACGCTCCTTCTCTAAAGCTAGACATTTATATGAATCAGACCCTAATCCTAGACTTTGTATCTACTGAGTCACATTTAACACCAATCGATGGTATTTATTGTGCACTAATGTGTGCAGAGCACTATGATAAGTGCTTGGGGGAAAACAATAAAACAGAATTAGCAGACACGTTCCCTGTCCATGTTCCTGGGTACATGCGGTTGAATACTGAAATAGATTTTGTGTATAAATATCAAATATTCCAGAGTGACTTGCATAAATCCTGGAAAAGATGGGGTGAATGAGTGGTCCAGGGGTATGGAAAAAGTTCCAATGAACCAAGATGCTTTACAGAATACGTAAGTTACATGACATTTATTAATAAATTTAATGACAACAGAAATCTCCACTCACAATTAGAAGCATATGAAACACACTAAGGGGTAATAATAAAGTATTAAGAATATTTCTGTTTTCACTGACCCTCCATTCAATTATTCTTATTCTGAGTAAAAATTATGGAGTGCTTGTTTTAACAGATAAAATACTCTGAAGATATCTTGATGGAAAATATCATTCCAAAGTGATGGGATTAATTATCATGGAATTTTCCAACATGTAGAAAATTCAGGGGCTTCTCTTCGGGTATTTCCTGGTCATTTACATGATTATTACTATGGGAAGTGTCTTTACAGTTATAATAACTAAAGCCGATCAAACATTCCCTCCCCATACCCAACTCCTTTTTCCATGGGAATCTGTCCTTCCTGGATATCAACAGTTACTCTTCCCAGAATTCTGCTGAACCTCTAGACAGAGAACAGAATGATTTCTTTCCCTGTTTGAGCTACTCTGCTATTTACACTTACTTTTCTTGGTGTTACAGAATGTGTCATCCTGGGAATGATGGTATATGATTTTTTTATGTTGTTTATTAAGCAACTACTATGTGCCAGGCACTCTACTCATCTTAGTGGTAGTTACAAGCGAATCAGTTTAGACACAAAATCAGGTTAGACACAATCCAAGTCCGACACAGGGCTCGCAGCCTTAATCCCCATTTTACAGATGAGGAAACTGAAACACAGAGAAATGAAGTGACCTGCCCAAGGTCACACAGCACACAAATAACAGAGCTGGGATTAGAACCCAGGTCCTTCAGACTCCCAAGTCTAAACTCTATCCTCTTGGCCGTAGAGCTGCTCTTGTTTTGTGGCCATATGTAACTCCTAGAGTTACCCACTTATCATGGGCTACAAACTGTGTGTCCAGCTAGTAGCTATTACTTGGAAGTTACCTTCCAATCTACATAGGACAAATTTACTGAGTCTTCACACAACCCATTGTGATTTGAATAAAATTGACCACGTTTTCTGTGACTTGCATCTGGTTCTGTAGCTGGCATTGATATTCGGGAAATGCTTACTATGTGCCAGGTACTGTATGAAGCGCTGGGGTGGACACAAGCATATGGGTTTGTACACAGTCCCTGCCCCACGTGGGGCTCACAATCTCAATCCCCATTTTACAGATGATTTAACTGAGGCCCAGAGAAATGAAGTGACTTGCCCAAGGTCACACAGCAGACAAGTGGCAGAGCCGGGCTTAATAATAATGATAATAATAATAATAATAATAATAATGGTAATTGTTAAGTGCTTACTATGTGTCAAGCACTGGGGTAGATAAAAGGTAGTAAGCACTGGGGCAGAGCCAGGATTAGAAATAAACAACGTCTGACTCCGAGCCCATGTTCTTGTCTCTAAGTCACACTGCTCCTCTAGAAACCTTCCCCAATAAGCTTCTGACATATAATGTGACCATGCTGATTGTGATGGTTCCTTTCCTGTTGATGCTCATGTCTTCTGTCAAAATCATCTCCCTTTCCATAAACTGTCCTTAGGCAGGAAAGCACAAAGCCTGATCTATCTGCTCTTCCCTCATCATTGTCATCACCTTGTTCTTTGTATCTGCTATCCTCATGTATTCTCTGGCCATGTCAAGCCACTCAGGAGATGTCATGTGGCAAACTTCTCTCCCTCTAATGCTATGTTCAACTCACTGATACTCACCCTGAAAAAACAGGAGGTGACCACAGCACTTAAGAAATCATGTGAGACGATTAGCTGTCCAGGCTCTGTCCTTATATCATCATCAATCGTATTTATTGAGCACTTACTATGTGCAGATTTACTTTCTGCTAATCCCTCTTGAATTTCATTCTCTTTTTCATGGAACACTTTTTAAAGGGTCAAGTTTATCTTCAATTCTATTTCAATATATCAAATAATAACCCCACCCAAAAGAAGATAGCACCTGGACCAACAAACCTAACGGAGAAGCAGCGTGCCTAATGGATAGACAGTGGCATTGGGAGTCAGAAGGAACTGGGTTGTAATTGCAGGTCCACCACTTATCTGCTATGTGGCCTTGAGAAAGTCACTTCACTTCTCTATGTCTCAGTTACCTCATCTGTAAAGTGGGGATTAAGACTCTGAGCTCCATGTAGAAAATGGATTGAGTCCAACTTGATTAGCTTGTATCTCCCCACTGCTTAGTACAATGCCCAGCTCATAGTAAGTGTTTGACAAATACCAATGAAAAAGAAAAATGTCTGATGAAAGGAATTGGATAAATAGTAGATCTCTAGGTGTTACTATTCAAGGAGCTTGATTTTTTTTCTTTCGAATGAGAGTAATTTTAGCTATGTTGCATGCACACAATTATTAGATGTCACCATTTAGGGCACTTTTTCAAAAATTAGTCCCTTTGTGTGTGTATACATATACGTTTGTACGTGCATATATATATATATAGTGCCAAAGAGTGTCTTTGACACTCTAACAAACATGGTCTTTCCAAGAGCCCAGCATATCCTGTGCACACAGTGAGCCCTTATATATATATATATATATATATATATATATATATATATATATATATATATATATATATAAACACAGCCCACAAACTTCATTCCTCTAATGCTAACCTTCATACTGTACCTCGATTTCATCTAACTTGCCATTGACCTCTTGGCCATGTACTGCCTCTGGCCTGGAATGCCTTCCTTCATCATATCCAATAGATAATTTCTCTCCCGACCTTCAAAGCCTTACTTAAGGCATGTCTCCTCCAAGAGTCCTTCCCCGACTAAGCCCTCCTTTCCCTTTATCCCACTCCCTTCTGTGTTGCTCTGATTTGCTTCCTTTATTCACCCACCAATTCAGTCCCACAGACCTTATGTACGTATCTGTAATTCATTCATTTATATTAATGTCTGTGTCCCCCTATAGACAGTAAACTTGCTATGGGCAGGGAATATGTCTGTTTATTGTTATATTGTATTCTCCCAAGTGTTTATTGCGGGGCTCTGCACTCAGTAAGTCCTCAATAAATGTGACTGAATGACTGGATTTTAAGGTTTGTCCAGCATCTGTTTAAATATAAATGAGGGAGTATTTCTCACAAGGCCAGAGTAGTGGTCCTGGAAGCAGAAGCCAATCAGGAGCAGAGGAACTTGTCTGTAGCATGAAAGATCGACCCAACATTCAACTCCCAGGAGAGCCTAAAGCATTCCTTTATGATCTTCTCTCCTTAATATTTTTAAATAAAACAATAGAATATTAATACATATCAATGATTCTGTGATGCCACAAAACGTTGGCCTCATGATATGCACACAATTAGCCCTCAATAAATACCATTAATTGACTGAGAAAATGCCTAATTTTATGTGCTGAAGTCTTGGCATCTCATCTCTTGCTAGCCTTTTAACTTCTGAGTTTGGGCTGCTGTTGTCCATTTTAATTCTCAAAACGAGGAATGGGCCTTTGAAACTCTAACATGATCTTTCCAAGAGCCCAGGATATCCTGTGCACACAGTGAGCCCTCAGCAAATAATAAAGATGTGATGTGCCAGGTAAAGGTGACTAAGCATTGACTTTATACTTCAATGAAAAAGTCAAATTCACAAATCGGAGCCTCTGAGATCCTGGGAAACTATCTTTTTACCTAGAACTCTCTTCAGGGTACCTTTCCCCTCTTGATTCCTCAGACTATAGATCAGGGGATCTGGCATGGGAGTGAAGACTGAATAGAAGTGAGAAAGCTGCTTATTGGTCTTGGGAGAGCAGGAAGATCTGACTCAGAAATTGGTCAAACTTGCAGCCCCAAAGAACAACAAGATCACAATGCTGTGGGATGAGCAAGTGGAGAAGGCTTTGCAATGGCCCTCAGTGGAGGACACCATCAGGATGTTGATGAGGATGCAGATGTAAGACGCAGTGGTCACTCCAAAGGGGAGCATCAGGACGATAACAGTTGCTATTACACCATACACCTCAAATGCAAAGATGTCTGTACACACCAGAGAGGAGGGATATCACAGAAGAAATGGTTAATTACATTAGGTCCACAGAAGGGCAATGTCTGCACTGTTGCCACGGGAATCCTGACTAGCCAGGAAGCCAGGGCCAGCTGCAGACAGAACCTCCAGTTCATAATGAGTGAATAGTGGAACGGATCACAGATGGTGGCCTGTCTGTCATAAGCCATCGTTGTCAGGATACAACACTCTGAAGGCCCCAAAAAGAAGAAGAAATTCATCTGGGCTGCACAGCCACGAAAGGAAATACTTTGGTTCTTGAACATGAAATAGGTGAGAATTTTGGGGATGATGACAGTAGTATAGCCAATATCTATAAGGGACAGACTCTTGAGGAAAACGTTCATGGGGATTTTATGGACAGGGTCCACAGTGGAGACCAACACTAAGAGGGAGTTCCCGATCATGGCTATTAGGTATATCACAAGGAAAATCATAAACAGGATGACCTGAAATTCATGGAGACTGGAGAAACCCGAAAAAATGAATTCAATCACATTTGACTGATTGCCTTCTTTTATTCACATGGTTTTTTAAGAACGATGTAAGTACAGCAATATATGGGCCCAAAATTTGTCTTCTCTGTTCAGGAAAAAACAATCAGTAGCAACGTTTTCAGACTCCAGGTCTTCCCTACAAACTATTTGTCAGCATGAACCTGGGTAGCTTGTTTAGCCCTGAATCAAGGAGGTGATGGTGGAGTATATGGTGTCTAGGTTCTTTTTGGGTTGAAGCAAGTTCATGAAACTGGGGAAGCAGTGAAGATAGCCATTAATACAAATTCTGCAAAGGAATAATGAAATAGTGTTTCACTTTACCTTCACTTGCTACTAATGTTTCTCATTATTGAACCCACCTTTTTCCCAACACACGATATCCTATCATCTTCATTAATGAAATAATAAAATTTAATTTAATTGAGTAATTAAATAATCACAGCTTCTCTGCAGGGAACAGAACACCCCAATGCACGACTCTCACGTAAAAATCTCCTCAACTCCTCATAACACACATACACACACACACACACACACACACACACACGCACACACACACACACCTTTACAACACACGCAGAAAACCACCTATACATGTACACAGTTACTCACATGCACATAAGCTGGGTGCTCATGTCCTTAACAATGACAGGGTTAAGGATTTTCACACACACAGAGACACACAAATAAATGTGCTTCTTAGCAACATGGAAGATCCCCAAATAGATTTCCTGTTTCTCTGCCCCTCATCTTCCCCCACCCTTCCTGGCACTACACTGTTGCAAAATCCACTCCCTCATCCTTATCACCTTTTCTCTCTCTCAAGTCCTATCCTTAGGAAAGTAGAGCAATGATTTTAGCTCTGTGAAAAGGGTCCCAAAAATAAAAATATTGGTCTACCCCTTCTCAGAAACCTGAAAATCCTTCCATACTCGTCTTTCCTCCTTTTGAAAATGACAAGAAGGACAGATGCTATCAAATTGATCATGGGACAGGGAGAAAGGGAATAGTTTGAAAGTCAGAGAACCAGGAAAACCATCTAAACGTCCTAAAGTCTTACTGTTTCCCTAACCAAGGTTTATTGTTGTCTCACATTTTGTTTTATCAATGTAGGATTTCTTTTTTAATAGCCTTAGGAAAATGAAAGGAAAGATGACAACAAAATCCTTAATCTATCTTGAGATTCCACTCCAAAAATGTGCAGTGTGTGACAACCATTTCGGTTTCTAGGAGAAATTTAGCCATTTTTATATAGTAAAACCAATAGCAAGTCATTTCTGTTCAACACATTAGATGGGGACACTCCATTCCTTGGAAATCTGCAGGGTCACTTATCACCACTAATATCAAATTAAATCTTTTGATTGTGGATTTCACGGCTCTCTGACAACTGACATAATCCTCCACCCAACTCATGGAAACCTGTTCACTGTTCCAACCCTTTGCACATTATTGCCCACCAAGTAACATTTTTCCCCAAACCAGATATCTGTCACTTATTCAACTCAACAAATCTAGCCACTACCTGAACTCTTCGCTCAATACCCCTTCCCGTGGGGAGCATGGGAAATATAGGGAGTATGTGCACACAAACCGTACCCAACGGCTCAAGGCCAAACAGACTCAACAACAGGAGATAAAGGGACCAGGGCAAGAAAAACAAGCTTGCACCTGCAAACCTCGGAGGCAACCTCAAGGCCATATCCACAGCCAGCAATGGTTGGCAACGGGTGGCTGGGGGCCAGCCAGAGCAAACGCTTCGTGATGGACAGAGCTGTTGCTAGGCTAGTGGCTGGAGAGTGGCGAGTGAGTGTGCTTCATGGCCTGAGAAAATCCTGCCCCCGGGCAACGGGGGGTATAAGAGACGAACAAAATAAGGGGGGGCACGCACACGCACACACACACACACAGGTACTCTCTCTCCCTCCTTCTCTCTCTCTCTCTCTCGTTCTCTCTCTCTTCATTAACCATGTAATCGCTGATAGCAAATAAACGGCAACCAAGCTTTGGACCTCTGGCTGACTCTTCCTGGTGTGAACGCGCGGCCCGCGTCTGGAGACGTCCGAAGATCCGGAGAGGGTAAGAACCCGAGAGTTGCCCCCGAAACCCCGGGGAGCAACGACTGGCGCCCAACGTGGGGTTCGGGTACCCCTATAGGGGAAGATCAGGGAGAGTGCCCCGTAGGCCAGGTAGCTAAAGGTCAGGCGGGAAGATGGGGACAGTACGATCACTGCCCATATATAAGCCAGAAGATAAGGAATTGTACACCCGGCACTGTTACAAGATATTGAAAAGTAAAGGGGTAAAGATTGAGCTGAAAACAATAAGGGAATTTATAGGGAAGGTAACTATGACCTCCCCGTGGATACTTGATTCCGGGATCACGGAGGAGCGATGGGACGTTATTGGGGAACAGATGACGGCCTATGAAGACTCCCACCCGGGGGAGTTAAAGGACGTGGACTTTCTTATACACGGTATCCTCCGTGCGGCCTTTCAAGGGCCAGAGAGACTCGTTCGTAAGTTTAACGCAACCTGCCAGACTGACAAGGAGGAAGCGGGGCAGGAAGGGGAGAACAGCCGACAACCTGAGGAGACTGGCCAGGCCGAGGCAGAGACACCCCCGCCACGGGCCCCGAGTTACCACCGCATCTATCCTGATCTCGGGCCTTACACCCAGAGTGAAATGCCCAACGCCGAGCGGGAAAGAGGAGATCAGGCTACACAGACGGTGGTTGAGAATGAGATAGGGGATACGCGGGAACAGTTCAGGCAGATGGATGTGGGAAGCAAGAAACCGATCGTTAAAAGTGGGGAGGGGACGAGAGCGGTTTCAGCCCTACAGCGAGCTTTGGAAGAGGCGGTGGTGAGGGGAGAGGACGTCACGGGATGGGAGGTATTCCCCGTGATAGAAAGACCAGACGGGGGACGAGGTTTCGCCCCGATACCTTGGGCGAAACTCAAAGAGTTGAAGGCGGCGTGTGTCGCCTACGGTCCCAGCTCCCCTTATGTGAGCCAGCTCCTGGACACTATGTCCCTGGAAAGCGTTTTGACCCCGAATGATTGGAAATCCCTTGCCCGCGGGTGTTTGGATCCCGGACAGGGCCTTATATGGATGTCTGAGTTTACCATCGCTGCGAAAGAATTAATATGCAGACGGGGTTTCCCGAACCCCGCCGAGGCTTTTGCAGCTGTGACCGGGACGGGACGATTCGAGACTCCTGAGATGCAGGTCAACTACGAGCCCGAGACGTATATGGTGATTGCCAGGGTTGCCCTAACTGCCTGGCAAAAGGTTCCCGAGAAAGGGGACCATCGCTCCCCCTTAACGCAGATCAGACAGCGCCCGGACGAGGCGATTCAAGATTTCGTTTCACGCATGCAGTCCGCGGCCACCCGTATTATAGGGGATCGGGACGGCGCCGAAATTGTATTGAAGCAGATGATCAGAGAGAACGCAAATAGTGCCTGCAGGAAAGCATTGGCAGGGCTGCCCAGAGAGGCCACATTAGGAGACATCCTGCAAAGATGCGAAGGGGTTGGAGGAGAAGAGTACAAGGCGCAAATGCTTGCGGGGGCAATAATGAAAGGATTATCAGGAGTCGGGGAAAGGGGGCGACAGTGCTTTCGGTGCGGACAGATGGGACACCTGATGGCTCAATGCCGAGCTCAGGACAAAAGTGGCCCCCCAGCACAGCCGAGGAAGGGTGTGACTTGCTTTGAATGTGGGAAGCACGGGCATTATGCGAAACAATGCCGCTCGAGGCGGAGACCCCGAACGGCGACGGGAAACGGGTGGAGGGGCCCCGCGCGGGCCCCGAATCACGCGTTCCCCGTGTCAGCCGCGGGAGAGAGCCCGAAAAAGGTTTCTCTCATAGAGGAGTACCAGAGGCTTCGGTACCGGGAGCCACTTGGGCTGAAGTCCGATGCCTGGCCCCAGTGGAAATCCGACCCGGGGACACTGTAAACGTTCCAATACAGCCCCTCCCCTGGAGGGCCCTAGTGGTGGGGCTTCGGACAAGAGCGGCGGGGGTCGTTCATACATCCGAACGGGGGGAAGGGCCCGGGAAGATTCCCCTCACCAACCATCATCCGTATGGTATATACCTAGGATCGGGAATGGTCATTGCTCGCGCTACGCCCCTTGACCCCCCGCCCCCTGATCCCCCGCCCCCAGCTATTGGAATAGTACAGGAAATAACCCTTGATAAACCGTGGCGGACCCTCTTAGTTGAGGGAAAGCCCCTTAAAGGGCTCCTGGACACCGGGGCCGATCGCTCCGTTATTCAGGATTGCTGCTGGGCAGCGGAGTGGCCACTAGCAAACCACTCGATGGGGGTGCAAGGCGTGGGGGGACTGCAAGCCGCAAGAGAGGCGGGCCGTTCGTTGATTTGGTCATGCCGGGGACGGCAAGGTGCGTTCGTCCCGCTGTGCGTTCAAGGGCTCCGTATGAATCTGTGGGGTAGGGATGTTCTGCAGGGGCTGGGAGCCCACCTTATAGATGAAGCTGATCCTTTTTAGGTGGGGCCACTGGGTTCCGGGGCTTGTCAACACCCCCACTGGTATGGCTTCCACACCCACCGGTATGGGTGGACCAGTGGCCCCTGACCAAGGACAAGCTGCAGGCGCTGAGGGACCTAGTTGCGCACCAATTTGCACAGGGGCACCTAGAGGAATCGTTCAGCCCCTGGAACGCCCCCGTATTCGTTATAAAAAAGAAAGCCGCAGGGAAGTGGCGCTTCCTCATGGATTTAAGAAAAATCAATGCACTCATTGTGCCAATGGGACCCCTGCAACCCGGATTGCCCTCCCCTAACATGATTCCAAAAAATCACCAGGTCCGGGTGATAGATATTAAGGACTGCTTTTACAGCATCCCGTTACACCCTGACGACAGGGTGAAGTTTGCTTTTACTGTCCCGAGCCCGAATTTCGCGGAACAAGCACTCCGGTACCAGTGGAAGGTGCTGCCACAGGGCATGTCTTGTAGTCCCACCATATGCCAGTGGTTCGTGGGGCGGATACTCGCCCCTTTCCGCAAGGAATACCCGGGGGCGACGATCGTCCATTACATGGACGACGTCCTTCTGGGTATGCCCGACCAAGGGTGGGTACAGACGCTCACCCGGCGAGTGGTGGCTGCCCTCGCAGCCCAGGGTTTATTCGTAGCACCTGAGAAGGTACAAGAATCAGCCCCGTACACGTACCTTGGGTTTGACGTCACCGAGACCCGGGTGACTCAAAGACCACCCCAAATTGACCCCCGAAAATATGTCACGTTAAACGATATGCAGGGTTTAGTAGGGAGGATTCAATGGATGCGCGCGAGAACGCCCATCCCCTCCGCCCTCATGCAACCCCTGTACGATCTCTTAAAAGGAGACCCCAATCTTAAATCGCACCGCGAATGGACGGAGTCCGCGAAAAGCGCACTCCGAGAAATCACACAGCGGTTGGCGGGTAGCCATACTTCTCGAGCTGAACCCCACCTCCCCATGGAGGTCACGATATTTCGGGAGGGTAGCCTTTTCGCGGCTATACACCAAGGAGCCGAGATTCTCGAATGGTGTTATCCTCGAAACCCCTCCCGTGTTCTCCCAAAGGAGACTGAGCTTCTCGGTCGCTTTTGCCAGAACGCCATACAGCGGGTAGTGGCGCTTTCAGCCACTTACCCTATAGTCCATGTCGGGATAGCCATGGGAGACCTTGAGGCGATAGCCAGGGACAGCTTCCTGTGGGCCCTGCTCCTACAGCAGGCCACCTTTACGGAATGCTCCCCGTTGACTCTTAGCCACTTATACGAGGGATCGGACATTCTGACCCCTCGGGTGATCTCCGATACTCCGGTCGGGGGAGACAATGTCTTTACGGACGCCACCAAGGAACACCGGGCGGCAGTTTTCAATCAGACCACCAGTGCCTTGTCGGTACTCGACACGCCATACGGCTCGACTCAGCGAAATGAACTTTTCGCTATCATATGGGCAATGACTACCTACCCCCAGGCAATCAACATTATCTCGGATAGCCTGTATGCCGTTAATCTTGCCCGGCGAATCGAAACCTCCATACTTTTCGACCGGCACTCGGAGATTGGGAACATGATCTCTCGGCTTCAGGCCGCCGTAGCGGCTAGGGAATGTAAGGTATACCTCATGCACGTCCGTTCCCACACGGACGGACAAGGGCCGATCTTTGAGGGCAACCGAACTGTGGATACCAGCCTACACCCCACAGGGCCATCACTAATGGGGCTGGATGCCGCGGCTGCGGCGCATAGGGAGTTCCATCTCCCGGCTACCTCGCTCCGTCGGCTGTATGGGGTCACTAGAGAGGAGGCCCGGTCTATTGTCCGGCGCTGTACTCGCTGTCTTCCATTCACCCCACGGCCGGCAGGGTCGACGGGTGTGAACCCCTGGGGGCTCACGCCGAACGAGCTGTGGAAAATGGATGCCACCCATTGGGGGACCTCCACGATTCATATGACCATTGACACCTTCTCCGGATTCATGCTGGCGACACGCCAAGCAGGAGAAGCCGCAAAACATGTGCAAAACCATTTGTACCATTGCTTTGCCACTATAGGCACACCCCAGGAGATGAAGACGGATAATGGCCCCTGCTATGTCTCTAAAGCCATGTCCCTCTTTTTCTCCTCCTTTGGCATCTCCCATGTTACCGGGATACCTTACAACCCTAACGGTCAAGGTATAGTGGAAAGGGTGAACAGGACGCTGAAAACTCTCCTGCAGAAGCAGGGGGTGGGGAAGCGGGTCACGCAGTGCGCCCTAGACAAGGCAACGTACACCCATAACTTTCTATCTGTTGATCGGGAGACGGGACTGTCCCCCGCCATGCGGCAACTCTGCCACAGGTCCACGACCGTGGGACCCCGGCGCCATCACCCGCGCGCACGCACTATAGGGCGAGCAATGTGGCGTACTGTGGAGGGTGATTGGCGCGGTCCTGATCCGGTACTAATTCGGGGTCGAGGATATGCTTGTATCTCCACAGGTGACGGCCCCGTTTGGATCTCCTTGCGACACCTCCGCCTCGTCGAGGAAGACGATGCCCAGCCGCAGGGGAAGTCCCAGCGCCCTGATTTCCCTCCTCCTCCCCCTCCTTCCCCTTCCCCTTCTTCTTCCCGAGGGCGCGGTGGGGAGGGAGGCCGGGACGCGGATTAACTGGACTGCTCTGGTAAATAGCCACCTAAGGGATGTTGAGGAGCAGAGCGGGGTTTGGAGGTGGGCCCTCCTCGCCAATGCGCCTTTGTTACGCATGGTCTCCTGGAAGGAGGACTCCCCCCAACTCTCATTCCGAGAGAACGTGACCAAGCTCACGGGCCAGCACCGGGGTCAGTCCCCAGACACTGACCAGCATGAAATCCGTATTCGGGGCGCTATCTTGTGCAGCACTGGTCCCCCTATATGCTGGTACACCGGCAATGGGGCTTTCTCGAACCAGCCCGAGGTAACCAGATCTTGCTTGCGGTTGCTAAATTTCACTTATGCGCTGGAAGTCAACATACCCCAAGGTCAGGGGCACCCCACACACCGAAACCTTACCCTGCTGGGGATCCACGGCACGCTTCAGTGCACCCCCGGAGGCACAAAATCCAGCGAGGGAAGCGGGGGGTATTTTGGCCCTATCCGAAATGCGAGCTCGCTCCCCGGTCCTGGGAGAATGTGCGCCGAGGGTCGGGGTGGGGTTTGGATGCCTCTAACTGACTGTTCCACGGGCATATTCCGCTGTCTTCCCCATAGTGATAACGGTACCCTCCTGCTCTCCTGGGATGACCACATTGGGGACCGCACATATACAGAGGCGGCCGCCCCAGGGCTTTACGCGCTACCGTGGGGGACGCATCACCCCGGTCTCTGGAAAGCCTTTACTTCCCTGCGCTCCCCCACCGCGACTGTTAGGGTCCACTCGTGCGCCTGCCCTGATGGGGCGACGTGCCAGGATTACCCTTTCTTGGTGTATCGTATTATTTTCCGTGAGGGTCTGAACGTTTCCCTGCACTTGCAGGGCACTTGTGCCGACCATGATTATGTCTTTCAAGGGAACGCCCTTATCCCTGCCCCTTACGCGCTTATAGCCTGCCCAAGTACTGATCCCGGCTGGAACCTTACTGCCTCCCGGTCAGCTTATGGCGGCTTTTCCTTGTCCACCACGGGTTCCTCACAATGCGTCCTTATGTCTCGGGCGCGACCCATGACCACGGAGGGTGCGGCAGATTACGCTGTTTGGCTGGTCCGGCGGCCCCGCTACACCCTTATACCCGTTAAGTCCGCTGACCCTTGGTTTTCCCAGGCCTCCGACCATCGATGGCACACCCTAGCGACCCGCTTGCGTGGCTTGCGCACCCGCAGGGAATTATTTGAGGCCATGCTGGGTATCGCGAACCTCGCGTTTTCCGCCTTCCAGGAATGGCAAATCCTGAATCTGTACGATCGGACTGGTTTCCTCGCGTCTCAGCTCTCGGCCTTCATGCACTCCACCCAACTGGCGTGGGGGGTTCAGCGTCACCTGGACGCTTCCCTGCAGCAGGAGCTGATCGGCCTTGAGCACGTGATCGAGACGCTCGGCGACGAGGTTCGCCTCCTGTCCCTACGGCAGGCGGTGAAATGCGACTACCGGTATCGGCATGTCTGCGTGCTTCCGCTCCGCTGCAACGCCACCAACTCTTCGTTCCCTGCCTCCTGGGACGGAGTAAAGAAACACCTGGAGGGACTTTTCCTGGCCGCCAACGTGACCGGCGAGTTACAGGAACTGTACCGCCTTATTGACGAGCTCAACGCCCAGTCGCTGCGCTTCCCCAAGGCTTGGGACGACCTAGGCCGCGGGGAGGACGCGGTGGAGGAACTTTGGGACTGGATTAAACGCGTGATGCCCGGGGGATTGGCCCCTTGGCTGGTCTCGGTCCTTGCCGCCACTGGGGGGGTTTTGCTTTTGCTCATGTGCCTCCCGTGCCTCCTTCGTCTCTTTTGCTCCATTGTTGCCTGGGTGGTCCGCGAGCTTCAGGTCGAGATGCTCCCATTGCGCGGACGCCCTTAGCGGTCCCCGCCATAACGGGAGGGGGACACGTGGGGAGCATGGGAAAGATAGGGAGTATGTGCACACAAACCGTACCCAACGGCTCAAGGCCAAACAGACTCAACAACAGGAGATAAAGGGACCAGGGCAAGAAAAACAAGCTTGCACCTGCAAACCTCGGAGGCAACCTCAAGGCCATATCCACAGCCAGCAATGGTTGGCAACGGGTGGCTGGGGGCCAGCCACAGCAAACGCTTCGTGATGGACAGAGCTGTTGCTAGGCTAGTGGCTGGAGGGTGGCGAGTGAGTGTGCTTCATGGCCTGAGAAAATCCTGCCCCCGGGCAACGGGGGGTATAAGAGACGAACAAGATAGGGGGGGGGGCACGCACACGCACACACACACACAGGTACTCTCTCTCCCTCCTTCTCTCTCTCTCTCTCTCTCGTTCTCTCTCTCTTCATTAACCATGTAATCGCTGATAGCAAATAAACGGCAACCAAGCTTTGGACCTCTGGCTGACTCTTCCTGGTGTGAACGCGCGGCCCGCGTCCGGAGACGTCCGAAGACCCGGAGAGGGTAAGAACCCGAGAGTTGCCCCCGAAACCCCGGGGAGCAACGCCTTCCCATAATACCCCTTCCCACACTGTCTCACTCAACTACTTTCAGATTTGGTTGTACTCTTTTTTCATTTCTTTTAGTTGATATGGTTACTTTAAATAGCTGGCTCATCTTACCTAGTGTTATAAGAGGTTCATGCCTTTCTACTGGACCTATCTCCCTCACTAATTTGAAAGCTCCTGGAAAGCAAGAATCACATTTTCTCTTTCCTTTATAATGCCACATTCAGTGCCTATAACAGTGCGGTGCACAAAGATGACATTCATCAAGCACTGCTACTAATCAAGCGATTGTATTTAGTGAGTGCTTACTGTGTACAGAGAACTGTACTAAGCACTTGCGAGTGTACAATATGACAGATTTGGCAGGCATTTCCCCTGCTCACAAAGTGCTTACAGTCTAGAGGACTTTACTAGTATGGTTTATTCCATCCTCCCAACATCCCTGTGAGAGTCAAAAGAAGTAAAAAAGTAGTATGTTCCTTTTATAAGTGGTTTATAAGGACAAGGGAGAAGGGGAAGTATTTAAGGGGAAGGGAGAGATCCAGGATTAGAAGCCAACAGCATCATGGCTCAGTGGAAAGAGCACAGGCTTGCAAGTCAGAGGTCATGGGTTTTAATCCTGGCTCTGCCACTTGTCAGCTATGTGACTTTGGGCAGGTCACTTAACTTCTCTGTGCCTCAGTTCCCTCATCTGTGAAATGGGGATTAAGACTGTGAGCCCCACGTGGGAAACCTGATCACCTTGTATCCTCCCCAGAGCTTAGAACAGTGCTTTGCACATAGTAAGCACTTAACTAATGCCATCATCATCATCATCATCAAATCTGCCATTTTCTAGCCGGGTGTCCTTTCTACACTATTTGATAATGTGGTGAATGCTTTATTGAGAAATTAACCTGCCTCTTGAAGGAAGATTGCTCTGCCCTGGTTGATTTGAAAGGCTGATGTTCTGGATGATAAGGCCTCTTTGAAGTTTTGGGATGACCCCTGAGAGGTGGTCACCAGGCCATTGCTTAAAACAAAGGAAGCAGTAGGATAGCTCATTATTCTTTTCTTTATCTTTATAGAAATATGGAAAGTTTCAGAAGGATACGTCATGGCCATGAGATGCTTGTATTTTTTACACTTATAGATATTGTGAAATCACTGAATTTTTAAATTGTGCACATTGGGGATAAGGTGTAAAATGTGTTTGCTGGAGTTTGTAGGGATTTTGATATTTCAAAAGACTTGCCTCCAAAGTCTGCTTATCTAAAAGGAAAATGTCTTCTAAATTTTGTCTGAATTTAAGCTAGGTAGATAACCTGGAATTCTTCATGGTATTCACATATCACATATAATATCATAAATATTATGAAACAATCTTTGGTGGGATTTTTTTATGATATATTCATCTCTTATCTTCACAGGTTTGGAGAATAGGTAAGGAAAAAACTGCTCAGAATTTGTTATGCACTAAGAAAGATTTATTTCTGATCATATTTAATATTAGCTATTTATTCAGTACTGAATGTTTCTTCAGTTGATTAAGGATAGACAAAATTTCCTTTAGATTGTACAATCCTTGTAGGCAGGAATTGTCTTCCAATTCTATTGAATTGTATCTTCTTTAGTGCTTAGGACAATGCTCTGCACACAGTACCTGTTCAACTAAAACCACTGATTGATTTTGGTATTCAGTTTTTCAAAGAAAAGCAGATATAGAAATCAACAGTAACAGAAATCAACAGTAATCAGATTACAACAGCTGCAGGAGTGAGCTCCGTATCTAAACATTTATCATCACTAAGGTTTCAGTGTGCTTTCCTAATATACAGTGTTTCTTCTCAAGGCAAAACAGCAAGAACGCATGAGAAGCAGTATGGTGTAGTGGATCATGGTCCTGGGAGTCAGAAGGCTATGGGTTCTAATTCTGACTCCACCACATCTGTAAAAAATGGGAATTCATTCATTCATTCATTCAAGCGTATTTATTGAGCTCTTACTGTGTGCAGAGCACTGTACTAAGCGCTTGGGAAGTACAAGTTGGCAACATATAGAGACGGTCCCTACCCAATAGTGGGCTCACGGTCTAGAAGAGTGTGAGCCTAATATGGGACAGGGACCGTGTCCAACCTTGTATCTATCCCAATGCTTAGAACAGTGCTTGGCACATAGTAAGCACTTAACAAGTACCATTATAATAATTGTAATAATAATTATTATTTTTAATAAATTATACCTATCCGTGGAAAAAAGTTAAACAATGCCCCACGCCCAGCCCTGAAATCGGTGGTTTTTGTTCACCTGAACCAAGAAAATTCTCCCCTCTACACCAGAGAAATAATTCCTTCTTTATTCTCTTTTAGTCTCACAAATCCCAACCATCAGATTGAATTCTGAGAAATGAAGATGTTTGTATATCTAAAAATGGATTGCTGTGATCTCAATTATACTGACTAGTTTTAATTTTTAATGTCAACATCAATCAGTTGTGTCAGTCAAAATTGAATAAACTCAAACGTGGAAGGCGCTTCTCCCATAATACTTTCAGGTTTAATCAAAGAAGTGAAAAATTATATGCTCTAAATTGAGTAGTAAATTGAGCATAGGTAATCCAAAGTAATTGACAATCAAAACTGAGGGGATGCCTCTCAGAAATAGGGAATGGGGAGTTATTGCCTCAGATTTCTGAGGTTGCTTCATGGGATTAAAGTTGAAGGGAATGTACATGATGGAGTTGATGATAATTTAAAAACCTGCAACACCCGATCCATCTCGAAAAATTGAGCATTCACTTGATATTGTGTCCTCTATTAAGATTATTTGGTTATAAAGTTACTTTCTGATTTTTCATGGTATTTGTTAAGCACTTCTTGTTTGACAGGTTCTATACTAAGTGCTGGGGAAAACAAGACAGTCAGGTTGGACAAAATCTAAGCTTAATGTCCTGGCAATGTCACTCATTTTCCACACAATTATTTACCTGGTCACCACTAAAGTCTGTTTTTAGTCTCCAGAACAAATAGCTTGTTGCTTCTTTCTTAAATTTGTAATCTCTCTGAATCTTTGGTCTCTAGTCTCACTTTGGTGGCCTTTCCCCTTAGGCCTACTTTTTAGTATTTTGCTAACTGACCAATTGTCAATGTTAGGTTCCAATATTTCTTCAGTAATTAGTTTTAATTTGAGTGGATGTTAAAGATCAATTAAAATCTTTTCTGCCTGTAATACCAGACTTCAGGGCTACCTTGTAACTCATGGATTTTCTTAGTAAATCCTTAGTAACTCTTCATTAGAGAAATCTCAAACCTGTGTGGTTCACCTATCATCTCCCAGGACAGAGACCAGCCCAATGATGATGGGTTCTCTCTACTGCGAGGCCACATACCAATGCAGACCATTGAACATCACCCGGGACTGATACCTTCCCGAGGACACTGAGATTTCTCCTCCAGGAGGCCACAAATTGGAGTGGACCATTGACGTGGACCATTGACCATTGCTTGGGACAGAGATCTGTCCAGGAATACTGAGATCTTTCTGCCCAGTGGCCACAAAACTCTGTGGGCCATCATCCATCGCCCAGGAAAGAGATCTGTCTGAGGACATTGAGATATCTCTGCTGAGCAGCCACATTTCACTCTACCATTTGATAATCCCACTCAAAACATGATAGGAACAACCTGGTCTAAGAAACTGAAGTGAGAAGTAATCTGACTTATTGGATAGTCCAGGGGTCTGGGAGTCAGAGTATCTGACTGGGAGTCATAGTATCTGGGTTCTAATCCCAGCTCTGCCAACAGTCTGCAGTATGACCTTGGGCAAGACACTTCACTTCTTTGGGATTTAAGACTGTTAGCCCCATATGGAATACGGACGGTGTCCAACTTAATTAGCTTGTATGTATCCCATTGCTTAGTAAGGTGCCTCACTCATAGTAAACACTTAACAAATACCATTAAAAATGATCATAAAAGGAACTGAATAAGATGTTGATTTGTAGGTGTTACTATTCAAAGGGATGGATTTTTTTTCCTTTTGGAGCAAGGTGAATACCTGATTTGGGATTTGTTGAATGCCAACAATTATTAGTTGTCTCTTAACTTATGGTTTTGCTTAAAAGATCAGGCCTGATAATTGGATTTTAAGACATGTTAGTATCTTTTTAAATGCAGATGAGGAAGTATTCCCTGAAGTAATAGTGTAGTGGTCCTGGTAAGAGAAGCAGATCAAGAGCAGAGGAACATATCTGATGGATGAATAATCAATTCAGTCTTCAACTCGCAGGAACTCTAGAAGCATACTTTTCTGATCCTTTCTCCTTACTTTTTATATAAAACAATAGAACATTAAAGCATATCATTAATTTTTCAATGTTACAAAGCTTTAGCCTCACGCTCTGCAAACCTGAAACTCTCAAGAAATGCCATTAACTGAGAATATGTCCAATTTATTGTATTGATGTCTTGGTAGCCCATCTTTTGCTAGCCTTCTACCTTCTGAGTTCATATTGGTGATGTCCATTATTATTCTGAGAATAAGGAATGGGCCTCTGACACTTCTCCATGGCCTTTACAAGATCCCAGAATGTGTTGTGCACGTAGTGAGCCCACAGGAAATAATAAAGATGGGAATGTGCCAGGTAATGATGTGCAAGCATTGTCACTGACTTAGTATCACAATAAAAAAAAATCACTTGACAAATAAGAGCCTCTCAGACTCTTGGAAAATATCCTTTTATACACAATTTTCTTCAAGGCACCTTTCACATTTTGATTCCTCAGCTTGAAGATAAAGAGATTTAGCATGGGTGTGAAGACTGAATAGGAGAGAGAAAGCAGCTTCTTGCTCTCAGGAGAGTAGGTAGAATTGACTCAGAATGAAGTTGAACCCACAGCCCTGAAGAACATCAAGACAACAATGAGGTTGGATGAACAGGTGGAGAACGCTTTGAGACGGCCCTTAGGGGAGGGTGACGAGATGGTGAATGGAATGTGGATGTAGGAATCAATGATCACTCCAAATGGGAGTATCAGGATGATCGCTGTCCCAGTTACACTGTATACCTCAATTGCAAAGGTGCCCATGCACACCACGTACAAGAGAGGAGGGCTATCACACAAGAAATGGTTAATTACATTAGGTCCACAGAAGGGCAATGTAAACATCATCGCAGTCTGTACTGTTGCCATGGGAATCCCTGCTAGCCAGGAAGCCAGGGCCAACTGGAGACAGCTCCTACGGTTCATAATGAGTGAATAGCAGAGCGGGTCACAGATAGCAGCCTGTCTGTCATGTGCCATCGTTATCAGGATCCAACATGCTGAGGGCCAAAAAAAGAAGGAGAAATACAATTGGTCTGCACAGCCACCAAAGGAAAAATTTAATTTTTAGACGGGAAATTGGTGAGCATTTGGGGGACGATGACAGTGGTGTAACCAATATTCACAGTGGACAGACTCCTGAGGAAAAAGTACATAGGATTTTAAAGGGTAGGGTCCACAGTGGAGACCAACACTAAGAGGGAGTTTCCGATAATGGCTATTGGGTATATCACAAGGAAAATCATAAACAGAATGACCTGAAATTCAGGGAGGCTAGAAAAATCCAGAAGAATGAATTCAGTCAAATGTGACTGATTGCCTTCCTTCATTCACATGGTACTTTTACTGGATATATAAGTACAGAAATAACTGGGCTCAAAATGTGTTTTCTCTATTCAGAAAAAAAAATCAGTACCAACACTTTCAGAGTCCAGGTCTTCCCTACAGACATTTCTCAGGATGAACTTGGGTAGTTTGTATGGTCCTTGATTGATCAAGGTAGTGATTGTGGAATATATAGTACTTAGATTTTCTTTGGGTAGAAGCAAGTTCAGGAAACTGGGGAAGTGGTGATGGTAGCCAATAATACAAATTCTGCAAAGGAATGAGCCGAAAGTGTTTCATTTCATAAACACTTGCTACTACTGTTTATCATTATAAAATCCACAGTTTTTCCCCACCGTACTACATCCTATCACCTTCATTTTTGAAACAATGGAATTTAATTTAATTAAATAATTAATCACAACTTGTCTGCAAGGAACAAAACATCCCAATGCGTGACTCCCACGTAGAAATCTTCTCAACTTCCCATCTCTCTCTCTCTCTCTCTCTCTCTCTCTCTCTCTCTCTCTCTGTCTCTCTCTCTCTCTCTCTCTCTCTCTCACACACACACACACACACACACACACACACACACCCCTACATCACACACAGCAATCTACCTGCCTACAAACACACTTACAAACATGCACTATGCCTGGTGCTCGTGTGCCTAACAATGGCAAGGTTATGGGTTCTCTCCCTCTCTTTCTGTCTCTCTCTCTCTCTCTCTCTTTCTCTATCTATCTCTCTCTCTCTCACACACACACACACACAAACACACAATATGCTTCTTAGCAACATGGAAGATCCCCAAATTGATTTCATGTTTCTCTGCTCCTCCTCTTCCTCCAACCTTCCTGTGACCATATAGTTACAAATCCACCCCCTCTTCCTTGTCACCTTTTGTCTTTCAAGTCCCATCCTTAGGAAAATAGAGCTATGATTTTAGCCCTGTGAAACAGATTCCAAAAAGAAAGGTATTGGTCTTCTTCTCAGAAACCTGGAAATCCTTCTGTACTCTTCCTTTCTTCTTTTGGAAGTGACTTGAAAGATAGATGCTATCAAAAGAATCACGGGGGTGGGAGAGGAGGAATTGTTCCAGTACCCCATTAAGGACTGAGGCCTCCTTTCCCCAACTACTGTCACAGGCAAAAACATGCTTTTGACTTGCAGTGTAAACTTGGATAAGACATGTAATTACCTGTCTGGATCTCAGTTGCTCTCCTGCCTCGGTAGTGCTTGCCAGAATGCTGTGAAGGAGAGGTGAGATCACCTGTGTGCCAGCCCCTCCACATTCTCCCAAAGAAAGAGGCTCTTTCTTTCAACATCCACCATTAACCTTGGCTTGATCCTGGGAAGAGAAAAGTAGTTGAACCCAAACCTGAGCGTTCTACCTCTCAGTGCAGAGCTTCACTCCTTCCTTCTGGTTTTGGGCAGATGCTGTTTCATCTGGGGACACTATAGTAGATTTTGGTTAGTAATTGAGTGAGCATTGTGTGATGACCTGGTCTGATATGGGTATTTACATCTTCGTGACCCAGAGTGTCCATGTTCTGCTGTGGAGTGAAGCCAAAGATATTCAAGACGTGGCCATCCACAGAAATAAGTGCTTCTGCCTGCACACAACTGGGAAAATGTCACATTTATCATTGCTGCCTGTGGAGCGGTGCATGGAACACCTGCTCAGGAGAGGCTTCTGGGGCCTGGCTGCACAAGTCTTCTGGCTCTTCCAGAACTTCATTCTTCCCAGCAGAGTATGGAAAACTTTATCCGTCGACAAGCTGGAGCACTTGAAATCCCAACTCGACACCTCCACCCATGGTGATCTCATCACTCAACTGGATGAAACAATTTCCAAGCTGGAACCTCTAGGTTCTGCTTGCAGCAGCAGAAGGAGCTCCATTTCATTGTGCAAAAGTTTCAGCTTCCTGGACTCTGGTGTCTATAGCGTCATTAGTCGAAGAGGCAGCCAGGCCGTCGACGACTCTTGCTCCCTACACAGCCAAACCCTTTCAGAAGATGAGCGACTTAGAGATTTCACCTCCCATCAGGAGGAAGATCAAGCCGACCAGGACCATGTCTCTCATGCTTCAGTGCTGGCTGAGACTGATCGGAATGAAACTTTCCTCCCATTCAGTATTCCACTGTCATTTCATTCTCCGTCCCCTCTCATTTCTCTCCAGACCATCAAGGAAAGGAGCCAGACTTGGTGTTTGCACTGGTACTTTGTGTTTGTTTGAAAAATCCAAAGTAGAGGCCGAACTTCCCATCTCTAACTGACAATTTTGATGCTAGTGATGCCTGTCTACTTGTTTTGCTTTGTTGTCTGTCTCCCCCTTCTAGACTGTGAGCCCGTTTTTGGGTAGTGATTGTCTCTATCTGTTGCCGAATTGTAATTTCCAAGCGCTTAATACAGTGCTATGCATACAGTAAGCACACAATAAATATGACTGAATGAATGAAAAGCAGGGAACCAAGAAAACCATTTTGACTTCCTAGAGTTTTACTCTTTCCCTAACAAAGATATATCATTGTTTCTGATGTTTTGTTTTGTTATTTCAATTTCAGATTTCATTTTTGAATAGCTTGAGTAAAAGGAAATGGAAGAAGAAAACAAAAGCCCAAGTCTATCTTGAGACTCCATTCCAAAACTGTGTATTGTTTGACAACCATTTCTGTTTCTTTGAAAAGTTTAGCTGTTTTTATATATTACACCGAACAGCAAGTCACTTCTCTTCAACATATTGGACGGTGGCACTCCATTCCTTGGACATTTGCAGAGTCACTTATGACCATTAATATCAGATGAAGTCTTCTGAGTGTGAACTTCACGGCTCTCTGCCAAATGATGTCATCCTAAATCATTCCCTCCACCCAACTCAAGAAAACCTGTTCACTGTTCCACCCAACTTTACTTGCCCATCAAGTAAAATTTTTTTCCCAAACCAGACTTCTGCCACTTCTTCAAGCTCTTCAAATCCAACAACTACATGGGCTCTTCCCACAATACACCTTCCTAAACTTTCCATTCAACTACCTTCAGATTTGGTTATAATCTCATGCATTTCTGTAGGTTGTTTATGGTTATTTTAAGCACCTGGCTCCTCTTATCTAGTGTTGTAAGAGGTTCATGCTTCTCTACTGGACCTACACATTCCTCACTAGTTTGAAAGCCCCTGGAAAACAAGAACCACATTTTATTTTTCCTAGATAATTCCACATATCGTACATACAACTGTATTTTCTTGTATTTCTGAATTGTACTTTCCAAGTGCTTAGTACAGTGCTCTGCACATAGTAAGCACTCAATAACTATGATTGAATGATCTAAATGAATGAGTGAATACAACAGTGTATTGTGCAAAGATGGTGTTCACCAAACACTGCTGCTA
Organism: Tachyglossus aculeatus; assembly: GCF_015852505.1. Taxonomy (NCBI): domain Eukaryota; kingdom Metazoa; phylum Chordata; class Mammalia; order Monotremata; family Tachyglossidae; genus Tachyglossus; species Tachyglossus aculeatus. Next base: position 3,858,592 of record NW_024044829.1, read on the forward strand.
ATCAATCATTTGTATTTATTGAGTGCATACTGTGTGCAGAGAACTCTACTGAGCATGTGGAAGAGCACAGCACAATAGATTTGGCAGGCTTTCCCCCTGCCCACAAAGTGCTTAAAGTCTAGAGGAATGTACTAATATTGTCTCATCCATCCTTCCAGCATCCCTGTGAGATAAAAGAGCTAAAGAAGTAGTTATGCTCCTTTCATAAACAGGAAAGGGAAAAAATGGGAAGTGAGAGATCCAAGATTAGAAGTCAAATCTGCTGTTACCTAGCCAGCTGTCCTTACTACACTATTTAATAATAAATCGTGAATGGTTTATTGAGAAATTTACCTGACTTTTGAAGGAGGATTGTTCTTTCCTGGTTGATTTGAAAGACTCATGTTCTGGATGATAAGACCTCTTTGAAATTTTGGGGTGACCCTTGAGAGGTGGTCCCAGGTCATTGCTTATAATGAAAGGAGCAATGGGATAACTAATTATTCTTTTGTTTACCTTTCTTAATAGAAATATGGAAAGCTTCATTAGGGTACATCATGCTCATGGGATACTTTAATTTTTTACAATTAAAAAATGTAAAATCATTGAATTTTTAATTGTGCACATTGGGAGTTATGTGCAAAGTGTGCTTGCCTGAATTTTTTGGGATTTGGATTTTTCAAAAGACTAGCCTTCAAAGTCTGCTCACCTAAAAGGAAAACATCATCTAACTTGCTGCCTGAATTTGACAGGTAGATAACTCTCGGAATTTCTCATCGTATTCATGTTAGACATACCCTGTAAATTATAAAACTAAATCCTTGGTGGGGGTTCTTATGATGTTTTTATATTCCCGGTTGATTTGAAATGCTCAGGTTCTGGGTGATAAGGTATTTTTGAAGTTTTGGGGTGACCCCTGAGAGGTGGTCCCCAGGCCATTGCCTACAACAAAGGAAGCAATGGGATAGCTCATTATTCTTTTGTTTATCTTTCTTTATAGAAATATGGAAAGCTTCAATAGGACGTCATGCCAATGAGATAATTCTTATATTTTACACTTTGAGAATATTGCAAAATCATTAAATTTTTAATTGTGCACATTGGGGATAAGGTGTAAAATGTGTTTGCCTGAGCTTACCGGGGGTTTCATTTTTCAAAAGCCTTGTCTCCAAAGTCTGCTTATCTAAAGGGAAAAAGTCATATAAATTTTGCCTGAATTTAAGGTATGTAGAGAAATGTTGGAATTCTTCATTGCATCCACATTAGAAATAACATATAGATTACAAAACTGAATCCTTGGTGGGGGTTCTTATGATGTTATTTTCTTCTTTTCAAATATTTGATGACTTGGTGAAAAAAAATGCTGAAAATTAGATTGGGATGGTGGAAGATCTATTTCTGATTATTATATTCAATATTAGCTGATCATTCAGTACTTAACTTTAATTGATTAAAGACAGACTGACTTTCGTGCAGATTGCAAGATCCTTGTGGGCAGGGATTATCTACCAATTCTATTGAATTGTACTTTCCCAAATGTTTAATACAGTGCTCTGCACATAGGAGCTGTTCAAGAAAAACCATTGATTGATTTTGGTATTCAAATTTTTACAGGAAAAAATACAGAAATCAACATTAATACTCAAATTACAATGTTTGCAGGAGTGAGTTCTGTAGCTAAACATTTATAATCACAAAGGTTTCAGTGTGCTCTTCTAATGAACAGGTTTGGTTCTCAAGTCAAAACAGCAAGCAAGAATGAGAAGCACATGGAGTAATGGATAGAGTACATATCTGGGAGTCAGAAGATCATGAATTCTAATCTGACTCCGTTATGTGTCAGCTGTGTGACGTCGGGCAGGTTACTTATGGGCAAGTTACTTAACTTCCCTCAGCCTCAATTATCTCATCTCTAAAAAGTGGGGATTAAAAGTATGAGTACAATATGGCACAGGGACTGTGTCCAACCTTGTTTCTATCCCAGCCCTTAGAACAGTACTTGGCACATAGTAAGTGTTTAACAAGTACTTTTATTAATAATAATAAATTATTCCTATTAAGGGATAAGCGTTACAATACCTCACACCCAGCCCTGAAATCGGTGTTTTCTGTTCACCTGAATCAAAGAAAATTCTCCCCTCTAGGCTAATGAAGGTAATTCCTTCTTTATTCTCTTTTAGGGTTGAATTCTTAGAAATCACGATGCTTGTATCTTTAAACATGGTATACTGATCATGACTTGTTTTGATGTGTATATGTATATACATATCTATAATTCTATTAATTTATACTGATGCCTGTTTACTTGTTTTGATGTCTGTCTCCCCCCTGCTAGACTGTAAGCCTGATGTGGGCAGGGATAGTCTCTATTGCTGAATTGTAGTTTCCAAGTGCTTAGTACAGTGCTCTGCACACAGTAACTACTCAATTAATATGATTGAATGAATGATTACATTGATTAGTCATAATCATTAATGTCAACATCAATCAATGGTGTCAACCAAAATGGAACAGATTCAAATGTGGATGGTGCTTTTCCCAAATACTTTCAGGTTTACTCAAAGAAGTGAAAATTAGTCTGCTCTAGATTGAGCAGTAGCACAGGTAGATAAAAATAATTGACAATACCAAACTGAGGTTAGGCAACTCAGCAATGGAGTATGGGGAGGTACTGCTTCAGATTTCTCAGGTTGCAACAAGGGCCTAAGTTGATTTGAAAACCTGCTACACTGAATCCACCTTGAATAATTGGTCATTCACTAGATATTTTGTCCCCTATTAAGATTATTCAGTTACAAGGATACTTTCTGATTTTTTAAAAAAGTATTTGTTAAGCACTTTCTGTTTGCCAGGTACTGTACTAAGTGCTCAGGAATATTCAAAACAGTCAGGATGGACAAAGTCTAAGCTTGATTTTCTGGCAATGTCACTCATTTTCCAAACGATTTTGTGCCTGGTCCCCAACAAAGTCTGTTTCAGTCTCCTGAACAACTAGCTTGTGTCTTCTTTCTTACATTCATGCTTTCTCTTGTCTCTCTTTGGTGTCTTCCCCTTTAGGCCTAATTTTTAATATTTTATTAACTGACCATATGTCAGGGTTAGGTTCATTTTTACATAAGTGGCTTTTGGTTGTTTCACTTTTTTAGTAATCAGTTTTAATTTGAGTGGATGATAATATCAATTAAAATCTTTTCAGCTTGGAACACCTGGCTTCAGAGCTACCTTTTAACTCATGGATTTTTTAGTGACTCCTTAGTAACGCTCCTCCAAGTAACCTCAAACTGGCGCATATCATCTGATATCTTTCAGGACAGAGAACAGCCCAATGATGCTGAGTTCTCTCCACTGAGAGGCTACAGATGGGTACGGACCAACAACCATTGCCCAGGACTGAGACCTGCCTAAGAACACTGAGGTCTCTCTGCCAAGCAACCAAATTTCAATATACCATTTGATAACCTCAACCAAAACATGATAAGCATAACCTGATAAGCATAACCTGGTCTAATAAAGTGATCTGAAAGGCAGTGTGACCTAGTTGATAGCCCACGGGCCTGGAAGTCAGAAGGATCTGGGTTCTAATCCTAGCTCTGCCAATTGTCTGCAGTGTGACCTTGGGAAAGTCACTTTCACTTCTCTGTGCTTCAGTTACCATGTGTGTGAAATGGGTTTAAGACTGTTAGCCTCACGTGGAACATGGACTGTGGCCAATCTGAATAGCCTGTGTGTGCCTCAGTGCTTAGTATGATGCCTAGCTCATAATAAAAACTTAACAAATGCCATTTAAAAATGATTGATAAAAGGAACTGAATAAACAGTTAATCTCTAGGTGTTTCTATTCAAAGGGATTGATTTTTTTTTTCTTTTGGAACGAGACTACCTGCTTTGAGCTTTGTTGAGTGCTGAAAATTATTAGATATCACTTCACTTAAGGCTTTGCTTCAGAAATGAGGCCTGGTCATTGGATTTTAGGACGTGATAGCATCTGTTTAAATGCAAATGATGGTAGGGGTGCTAGTAGCAGGGGTGGATCAAGAGCAGAGGAACTTGTCTGATGGATGAATAATCAACCCAATCTTCAGATCCCAGGAACTCCTAAAGCATACTTTTCTGATCCTTTCTCCATACTTTTTAAATAAATCAATAGAACATTGAGACATTTCATTAATTTTTAAGTGCTCCGAAATTTTGACCTCATGTTCTGTGTACTTTAGCCCTCAATAAATACTATTAATTGATTGAGAAAATGCCCAATTTTGCAGGTGTCCTTGTCTCAGCATTTCATCTCTTGCTAGCCTTCTACCTTCTGAGTTTGTACAGGTGTTGGCCATCATAACTCTGAGAACAGATTTACTATTCCATGGGATCTTAGAGAAGCAGCATGGCTCAGTGGAAAGAGCACGGACTTCTGAGTCAGAGGTTGTGGGTTCTAATCCCAGCTCTGCCACTTTCGAGATGTGTGACATTGGGCAGGTCACTTAACTTCCCTGTGCCTCTGTTCCTTCATCTTTAAAATGGGTATTAAGACCTTGAGTCCCATCTGCGACAACCTGGTTACCTGGAACCACCCCTGTGCTTAAAACAATGCATACATAGTAAGTGCTTTAAAATATTATTATTATTATTATTATTATTATTATTATTGTTATTATTATTATTATTGTTTCAAGTCCTCAGAAAATAATGAAGATGGTAATATGCTAGGTGAATAAGCAAATCCAGTGACTCTTAGATACCTTAACAAAAAAAGTCACCTTTAAAAATCAGAGCTTCCCAAACCCTGGGAAAATATCTTTTTTACTCAGAATTCTCTTCAGGGTACCTTTCACCTCTTCATTCTTCAGACTGTTGATCAGGGGATTTAGCATGGGAGTGAAGACTGTATAGGAGAGAGAAAGAAGAAGCAGCATGGCTCAGTGGAAAGAGCACAGGCTTTGAAGTCACAGGTCATGGGTTCAAATCTCGGCTCTGCCAACTGTTAGCTGTGTGACTTTGGGCAAGTCACTTCACTTCTCTGTGCGTCGATTACCTCACCTGTAAAATGGGGAATATGACTGTGAGCTCCCCCGTGGGACAACCTGATCATCTTGCAACCTCCCCAGAGCTTAGAACAGTGCTCTGCACATAGTAAGCACTTAACAAATACTATTATTATTATTATTATTATTATTATTATTATTATTATTATTATTATTATTATTATAAAGCAGCTTCTTGCTCTCAGGAGTGTAGGAGGATTTGACTCGGAAATAGGTCAAACTCGCAGCCCCAAAGAACAGCGAGACCACAATGAGGTGGGATGAGCAGTTGGAGAAGGCTTTGTGATGGCCCTTGTCAGAGGACATCTTCAGGATGGTAACGAGGATGTGGACATAAGATACAATGATCACTCCAAAGGGGAACATCAAAAAAGTCATGGTTGCTGTGACACCATACACCTCAAATGCAAAGGTGTCTGTGCACACTAGTTCTAAGAGAGGAGGGCTATTACAGAAAAAATGGTCAATTAGATTAGGCCCACAGAAGGGCAATGTAAACACCATGCATTAATTTATTCAATCGTATTTATTGAGCCCTTACTGTGTGCAGAGCATTGTACTAAGCGTTTGGGAAGTACAAGTCAGCAACAGCATTGTAGTCTTTACTGTTGCCACGGGAATCCCTGATAGCCAGGAAGCCAGGGCCAGCTGGAGACAGAGCTTCTGGTTCATAATGAGAGAATAGCGGAATGGGTCACAGATGGCTGCATGTCTGTCATAAGCCATCGTTGTCAGGATCCAACATTCTGAGGGTCCAAATAAGAAGGAGAAATACATCTGGGCTGCACCACCACCAAAGGAAATACTTTGATTTTTGGACAAGAAATTGATGATCATTTTGGGGATGATGACAGTAGTGTAGCCTATATCCATTAGGGACAGACTTCTGAGGAAAAAGTACATGTGGGTTTAAAGGGCAGAGTCCGGTGAGGAAACCAACACTAAGAGCAAGTTTCCTATCAAGGCTATTAGGTATATCACAAGGAAAATCATAAAGAGGTAGACATGAAATGAAGATTTGAGAAATCCAAAAGAATGAATTGTCACATTTGACTGATTGCCTTCCTTCATTCGTGTTCGTTTTTTTAAAGCGTAAGTACAGAAATATCTGGGCCCCAAGTGCGTCTTATCTTTCAGGAAACAAAATCAGTAGCAATGTTTTCAGAGTCCAGGTTTTGCCTACAAGCATTTGTCATCATGAGGTTAGGTACCTTATTTAGTCCTGGATCAAACAGGTGACTGTGGAATAAGTTCTCTTTGGGTAGAAGCAAGTTCAGGAGATTGGAGAAGTGGTGAAGTTAGCCAATACTACAAATTCCGCAAAGGAATGATAAGAAAGTGTTTCATTTAATCATCACTTGCTAATAATTTTTATCTTTATTAAACCCTCATTTTTCCCACCACATTATATCCTTCAACTTCATAGGACAGGACAAAGCATGCCAGAGAATTAAATAATCACAGCTACCCTGCAGGGAACAAAGCAACCCGATACATGACTCACACAAAGAAATCTCTTTATATCCCCATCACACAACAGCACACACAAACTCATTTTTATACATGCACACAGGATGGGTAGTCATGTACCTAACAATGACAGGGTGAAAGTTTCACAAGAAAAACAAACAAAGCAAAACAATGTGTGTCTTAGTAACACAGAAGATCCCCAAATTGGTTCCCTGTTCCCTGGCCCCTTCTCTTTCCCCAGCCTTCCTGTGGCCACACAATAGACCATAAAGTAGATTTATGGACCATAAAATAGATTTGGAAGAGATATTCATGCATATATACCCCTTTGTCATCATTCCTTTGCCCCAGAGAGAGCCCATATCACCCAGTGACTATATCATTTTAATAACTTTATTCTTGGTTCCCTACTGTCTCTCTGTCCCTAATCCAATGTTACAATCTAAGAGCAGAAAGACATTTATTTTCAACACATTGGATGGTGGCTCTCCATTTCTTGGAAGCCTGAAAGGACATTACCATTAATATCAAATTAAATCTTTTGACTGTGGACTTCACAGCTCTCTGCCAACTGCCTCCCTTCTAAGTCATTCTCTCCACTCAATGCAAGAAAACCACTCCACTGTCCCAATGCTTTCCATTTTGTTTTCCCATGAGCAACATTTTTCCCCAAACCAGATTTCTGACACTTCTTCAAGCTCTTCAGATTCCAACCCCTGCATGACCTCTTCCTACAATACCCCTTCCCACACTGTTCACTCAACTACCTTCATATTTGGTTGCATTCTTCTTGAACAGTTGTTAGTTTAAAACGTTATTTTAAACACCTGGCTCACCTTATCTAGCATTATAAGATGTTCATGCTTTTATTCTGTATTTTATTCTGTATTTTATCTTCCTCACTAGTTTGAAAGCTCCTGGAAGGCAAGAGCCACATTTTATCCTTGTATCTTTATTCCACATACAGTGCTTACAACAGTGCATTGCACAAAGATAGTATTCACCAAACACTGCTGCAAATCAATTAATCGTATTGCACTAAGCACTTGGGGGAGTACAATATAACATATTTGGTAGGCATGTCACCTGCACACAACATGCTTACAGTCTAGAGGAGCTTACTAGTATTGTCCCATCCATCCTCCCAACATCACTGTGAGATTCAAAAAAGCTTAAGTAGAAGTGTGTTCCTCTTTTAAATGGGAGAGAGGAAAAAGGGGAAATGAGAGATCTAGGATTAGAAGCCAAATCTGCCATTTCCTAGATGGTTGTTCCTTCTGCACTATTTATTCGTTCATTCAATCATATTTATTGAGCATCTACTGTGTGCAGAGTGCTTCGGAAGTACGGGTCAGCAACATATAAAGACGGTGCCTACCCAACAACGGGCTCACAGTCTAGAAGGGGGAGACAGACAACAAAACAAAACAAAACATGTACTAACATGCACAATGTATTAACACGTGAAAAATGCTTTATTGAGAAATTTACCTACCTCTTGAAGGTGGATTGTTCTTTCCTGGTTGATTAGATAGGTTCATGTTCTGGATGATAAGGCCTTATGAAGTATTGGGTTGACCTCTGAGACATGGTCCCCAGGCCATTGCTTACAACAAAGGAAGCAATGGACTAATATGGACAGCTCCTTTAGGATGTCATGCCCATGAGGTACTTGTATTTTTTACACTTAAAAGTATTTTGAAATAACTGAATTTTTAATTGTGCACATTGGGAATAGAATGTAAACTGTGTTTGCCTGAACTTTTAGGGATTTTGATTTTTCAAAAGCCTTTCCTCTAGATTCTGCTTATCTGAAAGGAAAACTTCATCCACATTTTTGCCTGAATCTAAGCCAGGTATATAACTCTTGGAATTCTTCATTGCATTCACATTAGAAATGCCATATAGATTATCAATCTGAATCTTTGGTGGGATTTTTTTAAACATTATATTCATCTTTATCTTCAATTTGGTGACTGGGTGAAAAATAAAAACCTGCTGAGAATTTGTTCGGGATGATGGAAGATTTATTTCTGATTATTATATTTTATATTAGCTGTTTGCTCAGTACTGAATTTTTCTTCAGTTAATTAAGGACAGACTGACTTTCCTATAGATTTTTAAATCCTTGTGGAAGGGATCATGTCTCTCAATTCTATTGAATTGTACTTTCCCAAAAGTTCAGTACAGTGTTCTGCATACAATATGTACACAGCAGAAACCACTGATTGTTTTATGGTATTCAAATTTTACAGAAAAAACAGATAGAGAAATCAGCACTAATACTCAGATTACAGTGCCTGCAGGAGTAAGATCTGTAGCTAAATATTTATCATCACAAAAATTTCAGTGTGCTTTCCTAATAGACAGTGTTGATTCTCTAGACATAAAAAAATCATTTCTATCAAGAGACTAAAGTTAAACAGTGCTCCACACCAGCCCTGAAATTAGTGTTTTCTGTTCACCTGAACCAAAGAAAACTCCTCTCTAGGTCAGTGAAAGGAATTCCTAACATTCTGTTTGAGAATCTCACAAATCCTTCCCATCAGATTGAATTCTGAGAGATGAAGACGTTAGTATATCTAAATATGGAATACTGTGATCAAGATTACATTAGCTAGTTGTAATCCTTAATGCCAACATCAATTACTGGTGTCTACCAAAATTGAACAGACTCAAACGCGGGTCCTGCTTCTTCCATAATACTTTCAGGTTTCATTAAAGATTAGTGTACTTTAGATTGAATAGTGGCTCAGGTAGTTCAAAATAATTGACAATTCAAAACTGAGGAGAGGCAGCCCAGCAATGGAGAATGGGGAGTTTCTACATCAGATTTCTGAGTTTGTAACATGGAATTAAAGTTAAAGTAGTTGGACATGTTGCAGTTGATTTGAAAACCTGCTACACCCAATTCACCTTGAATTATTGAGTATTGACTTGATATTTTGTCCCCTATTAAAATTATTTGGTTATAAAGATATTTTCTGATTTTTTATGGTATCGGTTAAGCACTTCCTGTGTGTGAAGTACTGTATTAAGTGCTGGAGAAAATATAAGACAGTCAGGTTCAAGACAGTCCAAGATTGATTTGCTATCAATGTCACTCATTTTCCAAACACTTTTTTGCCTGTTAATCAGCCAAGTCTGTTTTCAGTCTCTAGAACAAAAAGCTTGTGGCTTCTTTCTTAAATTTATAAGCTCTCTGAATCTTTGGTTTCTAGTCTCACTTTGGTGCCCTTCCCTTTAAGCCTACTTTTAAATATTTTGCTAACTGGCCAATTGTCAGTGTTATGTTCCATTATACATAAGTTGCTTCTGGATGTTTCACTGTTTTAGTAATTAGTTTTAATTTTAGTGGATGTTAAATATCAACTAAAATTTTTCAGCCTAGAATACCAGGCTTCAGGGCTACCTTGTAATGAATTTTCTTAGTAAATCCTTAGTAGCTCCTCCTTAGAGAAATCTCAAAACTGCATGGATCACCTAATATCTCCAGGATAGAGAACAGCCAAATGATGATGAGTTCTCTCCACTGGAAGGCCACAAACTAATGTTGACCATTGAACATCACCCAGGGCTTTTACCTGCCTGAGGACACTGAGATTTCTTCACTAGGAGGCCACAAATTGGAGTGGACCATTGAGCATAGTTTGGGACAGAGATCTGCCCAAGAATACTGAGATCTCTCTGCCCAGTGGCCACAAACCTGTGCGGACCATCATCCATGCATAGCCCAGGAAAGAAACCTGCCTGAGGGCACTGAGATCTCTCCACCAAGCAGCCAAATTTCAATTTACCATTTGATAACCTCACAAAAAACATGATAGGAACAACTTGGTCTAATAAACTGTATTGAGAAACAATATGACCTAGGGCTCAGGAGCCTGGGAATCGGACAGACCTGTGTTCAGCACTTCACTTCTCTGTGCCTCAGTTTCCTCATCAGTGAAATGGCAATTAAGACTGTTAGCCCCATGTAGAACATGTACTGTGTGCAACTTGTTTAGCCGGTATGTACTCCAGTGCTAAGTATGGTGCCCAGCTCATAGTAAGCACTTAAAAAATACCATCTTAAAAATTCGGGTAAAAGGAATTGAATAAAAACTTGATTTCTAAGTGTTACTATTTAAAGGGATGGATTTTTCTTTCCTTTGGGAATGAGACAAGTACATTCTTTTGGTTATGTTGAGTGCTGAAAATTATTAGATCAATCAATCAATCAGTCGTATTTATTGAACGCTTACTGTGTGCAGAGCACTGTACTAAGTGCTTGGGAAGTACAAGTTGGCAACATATAAAGACAGTCCCTACCCAACAGTGAGCTCACAGTCTAAAAGGGGGAGACGGAGAACAAAACCAAACATACTAACAAAATAAAATAAATAGAATAGATATGTACAAGTAAAATAAATAAATAAATGAATAGAGTAATAAATATGTACAAACATATATACATATATACAGGTGCTGTGGGGAACGGAAGGAAGTAAGATGGGGGGACGGAGAGGGGGACGAGAGGGAGAGGAAGGAAGGCGCTCAGTCTGGTAAGACCTCCTGGAGGAGGTGAGCTCTCAGTAGGGCCTTGAAGGGAGGAAGAGAGCAGGTCTGGCAGATGGGCAGAGGAAGGGCATTCCAGTCCCGGGGGATGACGTGGGCCAGGGATCTATGGCGGGACAGGCGAGAACGAGGTATGATGAGGAGAGTAGCGGCAGAGGAGCAAAGGGGGCGGGGTGGGCTGTAGTGGGAGAGAAGGGAGGTGAGGTAGGAGGGGGAGAGGTGATGGAGAGCCTTGAAGCTCAGGGTGAGGAGTTTCTGCCTGATGCACAGATTGATTGGTAGCCACTGGAGATTTTTGAGGAGGGGAGTAACATGGCCAGAGCGTTTCTGGACAAAGACAATCTGGGCAGCAGCATGAAGTATGGATTGAAGTGGGGAGAGACACGAGGTTGGGAGATCAGAGAGAAGGCTGATGCAGTAGTCCAGACAGGATAGGATGAGAGCTTGAACGAGCAGGGTAGCGGTATGGATGGAGAGGAAAGGGCTGATCTTGACAATGTTGTGGAGCTGAGACCGGCAGGCTTTGGTGACGGCTTGGATGTGAGGGGTGAATGAGAGAGCTGAGTCGAGAATGACACCAAGGTAGTGGGCTTGTGAGACGGGAAGGATGGTAGTGCCGTCAACAGGGATGGGAAAGTCAGGGAGAGGGCAGGGTTTGGGAGGGAAGACAAGGAGTTCAGTCTTGGACATGTTGAGTTTTAGGTGGTGGGCAGACATCCAGATGGAGATGTCCTGAAGGCAGGAGGAGATGCGAGCCTGGAGAGAGGGGGAGAGAGCAGGGGCAGAGATGTAGATCTGGGTGTCATCAGCATAGAGATGATAGTTGAAGACGTGGGAGCAAATGAGGTCACCAAGGGAGTGTGTGTAGATCGAGAACAGCAGGGAACCAAGCACTGAACCTTGGGGAACCCCCACAGTAAGAGGATGGGAGGGGGAGGAGGAGCCTGCAAAAGATACTGAGAATGAATTAGATGGCACATCACTCATGATTTTCCTTTACAAATCAGGCCCAATAATTGGTATTCAAGACATGTCAGCGTCTGTTTAATTGTAAATGAGGAGCTCTTCCTAAAAAGAAGAGCAAAGTGGTATGGGTAAGAGGAGCAGATCAAGAGCATAAGAACTTATCTGGTGGATGAATAATCAACCTAACCTTCAACTCGCAGGAACTCTTGCAGCATACTTTTCTGATCCCCTATCCACACTTTTAAAATAAACCCATAGAACATTGACATATCATAAATTCTTTAATGATCAAAACTTTGTCCTAATGCTCTGCACACCTGAAAGACTTAATAAATACCATTATTTGATTGCGAAAATGCCCGATTTGATGGGTTTCCAAGTCTCAGTGACTCATCTCTTACTAGTCTTTACCGTCTAGGTTTGAACTGCTGTTGTCGGCCATTTCAATTCTGAGAACAAGTCTTTCCAAGAGTCCAAAATATTCCCTGTACGCAGTGAGCCCTCAGCAAATAATAAAGATGGAATTGCAACTAGTAATGGTGCCTAAGCAGAGCCATTGATTTCTTGATACCTCAACAAAAAAGTCACTTTCCCAAATCAGAGCCTCCCAGATCCTGGCAAAATATTTTTTAACCTAGAATTCTCTTCAGGGCACGTTTCACCTCTTGATTCCTCAGACTCTAGATCAGGGGAGTGAAGACTGAGTAGGAGAGAGAAAACAGCCTCTTGCTCTCAGGAGAGATGGAGGAATTGACTCAGAAATAGGACAAACCCGCAGCCCCAAAGAACATCGAGACCACAATGAGGTGGGATGAGCAGGTGGAGAAGGCTTTGTGACAGCCTGTGGCTGAGGACATCTTCAGGATGGTGATACGGATGTGGATGCAAGATACAACGATCACTGCAAAGTGGAGCATTAAGATGATCACAGTTGCAGTAACACTTTATACCTCAATTGTGAATGTGTCTGTGCACACCAGGTCTAAGAGAGGAGGGTTGTCACAGAATAAATTGTTAATTACATTAGGCCCACATAAGGGCAATGTAAACATGATTGTAGTCTGTACTGTTGCCATGGGAATCCCTGATAGCCAGAAAGCTAGGGCCAGCTGCAGACAGAGTCTCTGGCTCATAATGAGTGAAAAGTGGAAGAGGTCACAGATAGGAGGTATGTCTTCCATAAGCAATCATTGTTAGAATCCAAAACTCCGAGGGCCCGAAAAAAAGGCAAAATACATCTGGGCTGCACAGCCACCAAAGGAAATACTTTTATCTTTGGACAGAAAATTGGTGAGCATTTTAGGGATGACAACAGTGTAACCAATATCCATAAGGGACAGATTCCTGAGGAAAAGTACATTGGGGTTTGAAGGATGGAGTCCACCATGGAGATCAACACTAATATGGTTTTCCAATCAAGGCTATTAGGTATAGTACAAGGAAAATTATAAACAGATAGACCTGAAATTCAGGGAAATTGGAAAAATCCTAAAGAATGAATTCAGTTACAAGTGACTAATTGCCTTCCCTCATTCACATGGGTTTTTGTTTTTGTTTTTTATGGCAATCAGTGTAAGTACAGATGGGCCTGAAATGTTTTTTCTCTGTTCAGGAAAAAAAAATCAGAGGTCCTGACCAAACGGTTACAAATCTACCCCCTCTTCCTTATCCCTTACTGAAGGCACATCTCCTCCAAGAAGCCTTCCCCTGACTAAATTCTCCTCTCCTCTTCTCCCACTCCTTTCTACATCACCGCTTCTTACATGCCTTGTTTTGTTGTCTGTCTCCCGCTTCTAGAATGCGAGCCCATCATTGGGAAAGGGCCATCTCTATATGTTGCCGACATGTACTTCCCAAGCGCTTAGTATAGCGCTCTGCACACAGTAAGCGCTCAATAAGTACGATTGAATGGATGAATGAATCCTTCTTCCCATCTCCCCAGCACACATGTATATATCTGACATTTATTTATTCATTTACTTATGTATATTAATATCTATCTCCCCCTCTAGACCGTGAGCTTATTGTGGGCAGGGACTTTGTCTGCATGTAGTTGTACTTTCTCAAGTGCTTAGTACAGGGCTTTAACCACAGTAAGCACTCAATAAATACAATTGAAATGAATTGAACTGAATTATCACCTTTTCTCTCTCATGTTCCATCCTTAGGAAAGTACAGCTATGATTTTATCTCTATGAAATGGGTTCCAAATGGAAAAAAAATATTACTCTTCCCCTTCTCAGAAACTTGGAAATCCTTTCATACTCTTCCTTTCTTTTTTTGGAAGTGACAAGAAGGACAGATGCTGTCAAAAGGAACACAGGGGTGGGAGAAGAGGAATAGTTAGGGAATCAGGGAAGCAAGAAAACACCTAAATTTCCAAGAATCTTACTCTTTCCTTAACAAAGGTTTACTGTTTTCTCTGATATTTCATTTTGTTTTTTCAATGTAGGATTTCATTTTTGAATAGATTTAGTAAAATGAAAGGGAAGAAAACAAAAGCCCAAATTTACCCTAAGACTCCATTCCATGGTAACTTTGGGGTATGTGACAACCAGTTCTGTTTTCTGGGAGCAGTTTACCTGTTTTTAGGTATTTGAAATACTAGACCAATTTCCACTAGTCCGTATGGTCAGTGGGCAGCACTTAGCTAAACTAAAAGATCTAGGTAGTTTTATCTGAGCCACCAAAATGGAAGAGTTCCAAAAGTATCAGAAAAATTTCTGTTCACTTAGCATGAGGAATAATTCATTTTACTGGCCATAAGAAAGATTTGGGAAGAATACGTCCTCACATCTACTACTTTCTCGTCATTCCTTTGCCCCAGAAAGAGCCCTTAACAGCCAGTAACTGGATCATTTAAACAACTTTATTCTTAGTTCCCTATTGACCTCCTGTCCCGAGTCCAATCAGATATACAAAACAGCAAGACACTTCTCTTCAACACACTGAATGATGGCACCCCATTTCTTGGAAGTTTGCAGGGACACATTACCATTAATATCAAATTAAGTCTTTTGAGTAATAGTAATAATAATAATAATGGTATTGATTAAGTGCTTCCTATGTGTCAGGCACTGTACTAAGCCCTGGGGTGGACCCAGTAAATGGGGTTGGACATAGTCCCTGTCCCATGTGGGGCTCACAGTCTCAATCCACATTTTACAGATGAGGTAACTGAGGTACTCAGAAGTGAAGTGATTTGCCCAAGATCACACAGCAGATAAGTGCGGGAGCTGGGATGAGAACCCATGACCTTCTGACTCCCACGCCCAGGCTCTATCCACTATACCGTGCTTCTTCCCTGGAAAATTTGTGGGTGTTAGTAAAGCAAGGGTTCCATTTACCTTCGGGTTTCCTAAACCACTTTATAGCTCGCTGCCAGCTGCTTTCTTCCTGTTACACTTTTCACTCAAGAAAACTTGTTCAGTGCCCCAAGGCTTTCCACTTTATTTGCCTATCAAGCAACATTTTAAGTCACAAACCAGATTCTACCACTTCTTTAAAACCTTCAATCCCCATTGTACAGATGAGGTAACTAAGTTCCACAGAAGTGAAGTGACTTGCCTAAGGTCACACAGCCGAGATGTTTCAGAGATGGGATTGGAACCCATGACCTTCTGACTCCTAGACCCATGCTCTATCTACTCCTCCCACACTCTTCATTCATCTACCTTCAGATTTGGTTATACTTTCTTGCATTTCTGTTAGTTGTATATTTTAAATACCTTTCTCATCTTACCTAGTTTTGTAAGATGCCCATACTTTTATACTGGACCTATCTGCCTTAATAGTTTGAAAGCTCCTGGAAAGCAAGAACCACATTTCATCCTTGCTTTATAATTCCACATTCAGTGCTTATAAAGGACAGGGCATTTCACAAAGATGTCATTTACCAAACACTGCTGTTAATCAATCAATCATACTTATTGAGTGCTTACTGTGTGCAGAAAACTGTACTTAGCACTTGGAAGAGTACAGTAGAAGAGATTAGGTAGGCATGTCACCTGCTCGCAATGTGCTTACAGTCTAGCGGAGCTTACTAGTATTGCCTCAACCTTCCCAACATCACTGTGAGATTCAAAAGAGCTAAAGAAGTACCATGTTCCTTTTAACAATGTGAAAGGGGAAAAAGGGAAAGTGAGAGGTCCAGGATTAGAAGCCAGATCTGCCATTTCCTAGCTGGGTGTCTTTTCTGTATTTAACAATACATGCTGTATGTAACAATACATGGTGAACACTTTATTGAAAAATTTACCTGCCTCTTTTTTCCAAGGTGACCCCGGGGTACCCACCATCACAAGGTCAAATGCTATCTTCTCACTGCCCGAGCCAGCAGGAAGAACTCAAAAGCGAGGGTGGGATACACCCACAACTAAAACTGCTAGACTGACAGCCCAAACTAAGAATACAGAAGGCGTCCCTTGCCCCCGTGCCAATCACATTAGTTTTGGAGGAAGGGGGAGGGGGTAGTTGACAGTAGGAGGGAGATCAGGAATTGAAATCATATTTTAAAGAGTAAAGTGAGGCACAGAGACGTTCATTGGCTTCCCCAAGGTGAGCCAGCATGCAAACCAGGATTATAACCCAGGGCCTCCAGCTTCCAGGCCCGTGCTCTTGCTTCTAGGCCACATTGCTTCTCTTAATTACCTTCCATGACTGTCTCTATTTGTGGACACCAGATGTCATTTGGGAGCACAACAAGTTGGTCTGAGATCAGTGCCATGGATTTTGTTCCCGCCCTCCCTTGCTAAAGCATCTTTATAGTATCTTTATCTTTAAATGACTCCTCTTTGAAGTCATTTCTGAAAGCTGAGTCCTGTTCAACTTTTTACCAACTTAGCTTCCAGCTTCATAAAAACATTTGCTAAATGCCCAGTAAAAGATGTATTCCTTCATTCACTACTTTTTCTTGCTCCATAGCTACCAAAAGCTCATTTCAGAAGAACCCAGCATAATTAAACACTAGTCAAAAAGTAAACTCTTTTCAGTGAAAACATAGAAAACTTTTGGGCTCCAAAAAATCATAGACACTTTAAAAAGTAGTTTGTCATATCAAAGGCAAGGGGCTTTTCAAATGCATTGCAAGACATGAGAGTTTCCCTAAATAAATAACTAAATAATAATTTGGCACATACATGCAGGAGGTGGTTAAATGATTAAGAAGA
This sequence comes from Tachyglossus aculeatus, assembly GCF_015852505.1. NCBI lineage: Eukaryota > Metazoa > Chordata > Mammalia > Monotremata > Tachyglossidae > Tachyglossus > Tachyglossus aculeatus. The sequence continues at coordinate 3,875,771 of NW_024044829.1, forward strand.
TTTAGAGTATTGATTGGCCAGGAAACAGTACCCTGGAGGGATCATTTAAAGAGTTATTTGCCTTAAGAACTAACATGGTCTAGTGGTGAGAAAAAGGGCCTGGGAGCTAGGACACCAGGGTTCTAATCCCACCTCTACCCCTTGCCTGTTTGAGACCCCAGGCAAGTAACCTAACTTCTCCTTGTCTCAGTTTCCTCCTGCATAAAATAGGGGATTAAATACGTATTCCACCCCAACTCTTAGTAGACGCCTTGGCCTATAGTAAGTACTGAACAAATGCCACAATTATCACTGTCCTACTACAAGCAGAGACCACTAGCACTATGTGAATTCCTCAAACTCTATAGTAAAACTTTATAAAAGAAATGAAATTCTCTTAGGAGTGGCAGAAAATGTTTCAGTTTGGGAATTGAAATTAGGGAACAATCTGTTCCCTATCTATTTACTTTCTGGTAAAAACTAATACAATCATTTTTTACATCAGAAACATGTGGTTATTTTAGGGTGAAACTCTTCATCCATCAGAAAGTCAGATGACTGGGAATTTCCATCCTTCTGGCTGCTAAGCTTAATTTTGGCAATTACTGCTTCATCTCCCACTGAAGTTGGAGTTAAACTTTCCTTGATGCATTTAAAGCTTTACTGAGAATCAAGCCATCAGTGGGATTGAGCACTTACTCTGTGAAGAACACTGTACAAAGTACTTGGGAGCATAGACTAAAGTAGACATGATCTCTGCCATCTAGGAGCTTACAAGCTAATTAGTTTAGAACAAAAAGATTGTCTCCTCTAAAGGAGCTAAGACAAAACACAACTGGAGGAACTGTATTATTGGGCTCAGATTGAATAAAACAGTAACCACCCTGGCTCCTTGTTTAATTGCTCTAGAATGAGGATTGTGTATTTCAAAGTTTGGAAGATTTTCTAGAGAAGAAAAGATGGCAGGAAATGACCCTCCAAACCAGGAAAAACATTACTTCATTAAAACATTCAAGGAATGCCAGAAGGGTGGAAGCATCCCTAAAGAACGGAGGAATTTTTTTTTTATCTGACCTCTCCGATTTAAACATTCCCAGTTTTGAAATCTACCTCTATTTTCCCCAGGAAATTATTGTATTTTCAGGTGCGCAGGATACAATACATTCTCATGTGACATGCACTCACGAATTAAATCTCATCATCAACACTGTTGTCTTTGAATGGGATAGCCATAACTGAAATTGAATATATTCAATGGGATAGCTCTATTCAACTGAAAGTGAAGACACTATACTAATTAAGAGATACAAGAATGAAGGGTGAATGCTATGCCTAGATTTCTTTTAAGTGACTTTTATGGAGTAGTCAGTTAAAGGCAGTGCCATTCTAATAGAAAATGTTACCCAATAACTTATTATATGTATTGTCTTCGTTCAGTCTTTCAGGTAAAGTGTCTCTCCATAGGTAAGAAGCTTCAAAAATATATGGAGTGCAGCAACAGAATGCAAATCTTTTGGAGTTATTAAAATTCACTTTTTTTTTTCAAAATTGAAGCTCCATTGTTTAGCATCATCACTACTTTGACAAGTAAAATCAGTCTGTATACTTACCAAACATTAGTTCTGACCAAAATAGGAGCCCGAGATTTTTGAAGTACGTTATACATATGCTAGCCATGCTTGGAATGAAGTATGGATCTTAGGCTTAAAGGGGCACACTATCTCCACAGCTAGGGAACCACTCACCACAGTCCAATTAAAATTCTTTACTTAATTGATCAGCAGAGTAGATCTCCAAACTTAGAGAGGAATCCTTCTTTCCTATTCATTGAGGTGAGTGTATAAGATCAAAAATTATGCACTAATAACTGTTGAACATGTCAGAGATTTTGTTTGCCTTCTTCCTGTGGTTGTAGTAGTAAGCAGTTATTCTAAATTTTAGTTTTATTTAAGTTTTTATATTTTTTTTGGATCAAAAGTTAATGAAAATTTAATCATGTCACACAAATTTCTTTCTGAGAAACTTTCTGGCATATGGAAGATATTAAAGCACACCTGGCTATTTAATGGAGCATATAGTTCATTCATTTATTCAATCATATTTATTGAGCATTTACTGTGCGCAGAGCACTGTACTAATTCCTTAGGGAAGTACAATAAAACAACAGTCACATTCCCTGCCCACACATTTACAGAATTATTCATTTAAAGTTTATTGTATAAAATATTTATTTTGATCTTCATAATATTGGTAATCTGAGCCATGTGTCAGTATATTTCCTCAGTTTCTCCATTTGAGTCTTAAAAAACACTGTTACATTGTTTCAGAGTTTTGGTTAGATTTGGGAGGAGACAGAGCAATTTCTAGCAGATCTTTGTAAATTTACTTCTAAACATATTCCTTTGTTAAGATGAATCCATGGATAGTCGCTTCTATGAATCCATGGATAGTCACTTCAGAGGGAGTACATATCCATAATTTATACCAATGGCTGTCTTCCCCTCTAGATTGTATGCTACTCTAGGCTAGGGAATGTGTCTGCCAATTCCATTATGTTGTACTTTCTCGAGCACTTAGTACAGTGCTCGACATACAATAAGCACTCTATTAAATCGAAAAATAATTGATTGATTCTATGATTTCACTGAGCATTTATACACACTGGAAAAATAATGCTGCTTCAGGATTCTTGCCATTACATGTGTTATTTAATTTGGATATATTCTCCAACCCATTATCTGCTTCATCTTTCCAATTCCTTTGAACAGGGTTTATAAACTCAGAAAATGAATGTATAATTTTTACCCTTTACCAATTAAATTTAGGGACATTTTCATTATGGAACTGTGCTAATTTTAATAGGAATGCTTATACATGTACATACACTATGTGAGTATGACTGATGAAATTAAGGAGGGACTGTTAATTCCTCTCAAATCATGCCCATGTGATGCCTGAATTTTTTACACTTAAAAGATGTTGTGAAATCATTGAATTTTTAATTGCGCACAATGGGAGTTAAGTGTAAAATGTGTTTGCCTGAACTTTAAGGGATTTGGATTTTTCAAAGCCTTGCCTTCAAAGTCTACTCTCCTAAAAGGAAAGCATCGTCTAAATTGTTGCCTGAATTTAAGACTGGTAGATAACTGTTGGAATCCTTCATTGTATTCATGTTACACATAACCTATAAATTATAAAACTAAATCCTTGATAAGATTTTTTCTGATGCTATTTTAGTATCTGTGTTTGAATGCTTGGTGACTGCGTGAAATGAAAATTGCTCAGTTTGTTAGACATTGTAGATTTCTGAATATTAGATTTAATATTAGCTGTTCATTCACTACTGAACTTTCCTTTCATTGATTAAGGACAGACTTCAACTTTCCTATAGATTGTAAGCTCCTTGTGGGCAGGGATCACATCTACCAATTTTATTGATTTGCACTTTCCTAAGTGCCTAGTACAGCTCTCTTCACAGAGTATTTGATCAATAAAAACCACTGATTTATTTTGGAATTTTAACTTTTACAGGCAAAACAGATATGGAAATCACTAATAATAGTTGGATTACAATGGCTGCAGGAGTGGGCTCTAAAGGTAGACATTGATTAATAATAATGATAATAATAATAATAATATTATTAATAATAATAATAATAATAACGGTGTTTGTTAGGTGCTTTCTATGTGCCAGGCACTGTACGAAGCACTGGGGTGGACACAAGCAAATTGGGTTGGACACAGTCCCTGTCCCGCATAGGGCTCATAGTCTTATTCCCCATTCCACAGATGAGTTAACTGAGGCACAGAGAAAGAAGTGAAGTGACTTGCCCAAGGTCACACAGAAGACAAGTTTCAGAGCTGGGATTAGAACCCATGACCTTCTTACTCCCAGGCCCATCCTCTATCCACTGCATCATGCTGCTTCCCCTAATTAGCATCAAATTTGGCATCACAAGGGTTTCAATGTGCTCTTCTAATAAACAGTGTTGGTTCCCAAGGCATGAGAAATTATACCTCTCACTGGTAAAAAATGAAGCGCTGTAATCCATGTTTATTGTTCACCTGAACAAATCTCCTTTCTAGGCCAGTGAAAGTAATTCCTAGCTTATTCTGTTTTAGGGTCTGTACCGAGGTAACCCTGGGGTACTGGCCATCTCAAGGTCAAAAGCTATCTCGTGACCACCTGAGCCAGCAGGCAGAACTCGGAAGTGAGGGTGGGATACCGCCCCCACTACCAAATCTGCTAGATTGACAGCCCAAGCTGGAAATACAGAAATTGTCCCTTGCCCCCGTGCCAATCAAATTAGGTATGGAGGAGGGGGGAGGGCAGAGATTGGATAGACTGAGGCCGGAAGCTGGAATGGTCTAGGGGCACAGGAAATAAATACCTGTCACGTCTGACCTTCGGGGTCAGAACACCAGGACACGCAGTAGCAGGAGCAGCCTCTGCAGCAGCAGCAGACCACGTGTCTCTCTCTGCCCAGAAGGCCAGATGCCCGCTGTACAACCAAAACCAACACACTGAGGCAAGGGACGCAGGACGGGTGAGTGTCTCGTGGGTGGGACCCAGGTACCCCGCTGCTGATGGGAATCATGAGTGGATAGCTCCCATGCAGGGAGAGCACATTGTGAGACCTAGCCGCCCACCACGTGCACGGGTAATGTAATGAATTCTTCCCATGTGGGAAAGTAAGTGGATTCTTCCCGAGTGGGAAGTGCACATGTCTGAGAGCTAGCCGCCTCACCCACGCGAGATTAACGTATGATTGTGTTCCTTCCATGTAGGGAAGCTGTAATATTGCTAATATTCCTCCCAAAAGGGAAGTTCAATCCATTGCGCCTAAACAATTACATAAATTCAATTTGCCTCACGGAATACATTTTATATAAAACTCAGGCTTTCTGTCCCTGGCCTCTCTTTATCTCTCTCGCCTCACCTATCACTGAATGAACCCATCCCCGGATGACAGGTGACAGGGTCTCATAAATCCCTCCCATTAGATTGAATTCTGGGAGCTGAAGATGTTAGTACATCTAAACGTGGAATGTCACAGTCATGATTACATTGGGTAGTCATAATCCCTAATGCCAACGTTAATCTGTGGTGCCAACCAAAACTGAACAGACTTGAACGTGGACCTCATTTTGGGCAATGTATCTGTTATACTGTAATATTTCCCCACCCCACCCTCCAAGCACTTAGTACAGTGTTCTGCACACAGTAAAAGTTAATTAACATGATTGTTTGGTGTTTTCCCCCATATCACTTCAGGTTTGATCTAAAAAAGGAAACTAGTCAATTCTCGTTCATCCATGCTTATAGTGGCAAGCAGCTGCACAGATAATTCAGAATAACTGACAACACTAAACTTAGGGGCAGAAATACTGGAGTAAAGTTTGGGGAGTTACCACTTCAGAGTTATGAGGTTGCAACATGGAGTTAATGTTAACATGAATGTGCATGTTAACTTGAAAACCTGCTACACCCAATCCATTTTGAATAATTTAGCATTAACTAGACATTTAGTCCCCTAGGAAGATGATTTGATTATAAAGAGTTTTTATGATTTATTTTAATGGTAGATTTTATTCATTACCAGGCACCATGCTAAATGCTAGGGAAAATACAAGATAGGTTGGGCACAGTCCAAGCTTGATTCCCTGTCAGTGTCACTCATTTTCCAATCAATCTGCTACATGGTCGCAAGCAGAGTCTGTTTTCAATCTCCTGAACAATTAGCTTGTGTATTCTTTCTTACATTCATGATCTCTTTGAACTTTTGGTCTCTTGTCTCTCTTAGATATCCCCCCACCCCCTCCCCCGCCTTCAGGCCTACATGTTTATATTTTGATAACTGACAAATGTCAGTGTAAGGTTCCATGATGGATAGGTTGCTTTTGGTTGTTTCACTTTTTTATGATTAGTTTTGATTAGAGTGGATGGTAAATATCAATTACAATCTTTTCAGGCTGTAATAACAGGCTTCTGAGCTACCTTGGAACTCATGGGTTTGCTTAGTAAATCGTTACGAACTCCCCCACCAAGAAACCTCAAATCAATATGGATCATCTAATGTTTCCCGGGACAGAGACCTACCCGAGATGCTGAGATCTCTCTGCTGAGAAGCTGGCAAATGACAAACTGGAACGGACCATTGAACATCTCCCAGGGCAGAGATCTGTGTGAGGACACAGATCTCTCTGAAGAGAGGCCAGTAACCAAAGGGTACCATTGACCAGTGCCTGGGACAGGGCCCTGCCTGAGGACGCTGAAATTTCTCTGCTGAGTAGCCACAAACTAGTGTGGACCATCAACCATTTCCTGGGATAGGGACCTGCTTGAGAACACTGAGTTTTCTCTGCCAAGAGGCCACAAAAGCAACAAACATGTCTTGGGATAGAGACCCACCGAGGATCCTGAGATCTCTACTTGGAGAGGCCTCAGCCTTGCATCAGTCAATCAATCAATAAATCATATTTATTGAGCGCTTACTGCGTGCAAAACCTGTACTAAGCGCTTGGGAAGTACAAGTGGGCAACATATAGAGATGGTCCCTACCCAACAGTGGGCTCACAGTCTAGAAGGGGGAGACAGAGAACAAAACAAAACGTATTAACAAATTAAAATAAACAGAATAGATACGTACAAGTAAAATAAATAAATAGAGTAATAAATATGTACAGACATATATACATATATACAGGTGCTGTGGGGAAGGGAAGGAGGTAAGGCGGGGGGAATGGAGAGGGGAAGGAGATGGAGAGGAAGGAGGGGGCTCAGTCTGAGAAGGCCTCCTGGAGGAGGTGAGCTCTCAGTAGGGCCTTGAAGGGAGGAAGATAGCTAGTTTGGCGGATGTGCAGGGGGAGGGCATTCCAGGCCAGGGGGGGATGACGTGGGCCAGGGGTCGACTGTGGGACAGGTGAGAACGAGGCATGGTGAGAAGATTGGCAGCAGAGGAGCAGAGGGTGCGGGCTAGGCTGTAGAAGGAGAGAAGGGAGGTGAGGTAGGAGGGGGCGAGGTGATGGAGAGCCTTGAAGCCGAGGGTGAGCAGTTTCTGCCTGAGGTGTAGGTAGATTGGTAGACACTGGAGATTTTTGAGGAGGGAAGTAACATGCCCAGAGCGTTTCTGGACAAAGACAATCCGGGCAGTGGCGTGAAGTATGGATTGAAGTGGGGAGAGACAAGAGGATGGGAGATCGGAAAGGAGGCTGATACAGTAGTCCAGACGGGATAGGATGAGAGCTTGAACGAGCAAGCATACCACCTACCATCACCCAGGACAAAGACCTGCTCAAGGAAATTGAAATCTGTCCACCGACAGGCCACAAACCATAATGGACAATCGAAAATCGCCCAGGAAGAGATCTGCCCCACCTCCAACTTTCTAAACCATTATGATCCCTTTCTCACACTCTTTCACCTTTTCTCCACCCCTACATTGGTCCTCGGGGAATTCAATATCCACATAGGTGCTTCTGACAACCTTTCTAACGTTCGCTTTCTATCATTCCTAAACTCCACTGATCACCTGCTCCACCCCAGCTCAGCCACTCACCAACTTGGACACACACTTGATCTCATCAACTCTAGTCACTGTACAAGTTCTACACTTACCGAAGGTGAAATCTCTCTAAGTATAGCATCTTCACCTGGCTTCTGTCCCACACACCTCATACCAATAGATCTGTCCTGAAAGAAACCTCCATTGTTTTGACTTTGTTCAATTTTCTCAAGTTATCATGCCCCATACCCAAACTACCAATTTGATGACTTAATTGACACTCTCAAAACCATCCTCTCTAATGAACTCAACTCACTCACTCCCCTACAATCTCATACCACTAGCCCACAGCCCTGAATCAGCCACAGTCTACTTCCGTCACTTCTGTGTATGAGCCACAGAGCACAGAGTCACAGAGCACTGCTGGAGGAAATCTTGATATCAGGCCGACCTTGTCCACCTCTAGTTCATCCTTGTGTGCTTTAACTCTGCCCAGCAAAATACTTTATCCTTCCTTACTGACACCCATGCCCATTGTTCTCACCATTTATTCCAGACGTTTAACTCCCTTCCTCTCCCTGCCTCCCCCATGCCTTATCCCTAATGACCTGGCTACCTTCCTTAATTGAGAAAATTGTGATCTCCCTTAATCTTCCCCTTGCTTTAACTACCTGGAGCTCCTTCCAGAAAGGGAATGGCTTTACTGACTCTCCTGTGTTGGATTCTCCCAAGTGCATAATGCAGTGCTCTGCATACAGCAAGCGTTCAACAAATCCCATCAATGATGAAGATGATGTGGGCGTAACCGATCTTTTCAAAAACACTGTCTCCCGAGGGCTGGGAGACTCCACAGTGCCCAGGGACGTGACATTTCAGAGGGCTTGCTTCCGGTCGAAATGAAGGGGGCATTCCCTGTGACAAGCCAGCCATCCTGGCCATCCGAGCATTTGATATTTGCCCCACATCCTTAGCACTTACATATCTGCAATTTTCATTTATATGTATGGATGACTGACTATTCCCCCCCCCCCTTCTCGACTGTTGTCTTGTTGTGGGCAGGGGATGTCACTATTTATTGTTGTATTGTACTTTCCTAAGCACTTAGTAGATTGCTCTGCAAACAGTAGTGCCCAATAAACATGAATGAACTTACAAACTACCCTGCCCCTCCTCAGTCCCTCCTGCTTCCTGCCCCATCTTCAGTCTTTCTCAGCAGTTTCTCAAGAGGGGAGATCTCCTGCTTTGTCTCAAATCAATCGTATTTATTGAGCGCTTATTGTGTGCAGAGCACTGTACTAAGCGCTTGGGAAGTACAAGCTGGCAACATAAAATCCACTACCTCCACTTGCACATCTGATGCCATCCCTTTGCACCTTATCAAAGCACTTGCCTCCTCCTTTCTTCCCTCCCTGACTGCCACTTCAACTGTTAACTCTCCAATGGCTTCTTTCCACTGCTTTCAAACATGATTATTCATGTCTCCCCTATCCTAAAAAAACCCTTCCTTAACCCAACTGTTCTCTGCAGTTATCTCCCATTCTACCCCCTACCATTCCTCTCCAAACTCCTTGATCTAGTTGTATACATCCACTGTCTTAAATTCTTCTTCTCCAATTCCTTCTGACACCCTCCAATTCGGTTTCCCTCCCCTTCACCACCCTCTCAAAGATCACAAATGATCTCCTTCTTGTCAAATCCAATAGCCTCTATCTCATCCTAATCCTCCTCTACCCTCAGCTACATTCGACAGTGTTGATCTTCCCCTCCTAGGCATCACTGACACTGTCCTCCCCTGATTCTCCCTCTATCTCTCAGGTGGCTAGTTCTCAGTCTCTTTTGAGGACTCCTCCTCTGCCTCTCTCCCCCTAATTGCAGCTATCCTTCAAGTTTCAATTCTATGTCTCCTTCTATTCTCCATCTACACCCACTCCCTTGGAGAACTCATTTGCTCCAGTCGCTTCAATTACCATCTCTATGTGGCTGATTCCCAAATCTATATCCCTAGCCCTGATCGCTCTCCCTCTGCAATTTTGCATTTACCCCTGTACTCAAGACATCTTTACTCAGTTGTCTTGCTGTTGAACTTTACATGTCCAAAACAGAACTCCTGATATTCTCAACCAAACCTTCTCCTCCCAGTGACTTTCACATCACTGTAGACAACACTATCATCCTTCCAGTCTCACAAGCCTGGAACCTTGACTATTCTCATTCGACCCACATATTCAATCTTTCACTGAATCCTGTCAGTTCTACCTTCACAGCATCACTGAAATCCTCCCTTTCCTCTCCATACAAACTGCTAAAACATTCATCCAAGCACTTATCCTATCCTGTTTTGATTACTATGTCAGCTTCCTTGCTGACCTCCTCAATTCCTGTCTCTCCCCACTTCACTCTGCTCCCTGGATCATTTTTCTACAAAAACATTCAGTCCATGTTTCCCCACTCCTCGAGGACCTCCAGTGGTTTTCCATCTACCTCTGCATCAAACAAAAAACCCCGCCATTGACTTCAAAGCACTCATTCACCTTGCTCCCTCCTACCTCTCCTCACCATTCTCCTTCTATAATCCAGTTTGTACACTTGGTTCTCTAATCCTAACCTAGTCACCGTGCCTTGATCTCATCTATTTAGCTACCAACCTCTCACCCACATCCTGCCAGAACACCCTTCCTCTCAATATCCAAGAGATGACTACTCTCCCCACTTTTAAAGCCTTACTAAAGGCATATGTCCTCCAAGAGGCCATCTCTGACTAAGCCTCATTTCCTCCTCTCGCACTCCTTCCATGGCATCCTGTTTGTTCCCTTTATTTACCACCCAGCCTCAGCTTCACAGCACTCAGGTACATATTGGTAATATAGGTGCATTAGTGTCTTTCTCCCCATCTAGACTGTAAGCTCACTGTGGGCAGGGAATGTGCCCATTATGTTGATATTTTGTAATCTCCAAAGTTTAGTACAGTGGTCTGCACACATTAAGTGCTTAATAAATACGAGTAAAGCGAATGAATTTCTCACAAATTGTGATCACTTTGCCATTTTTTAATTCATCGCTAAGTCAAAATGGATTCTTCTCGAGTGTTTGATCTAGTCTCCTAATAAAATGTTATTGTGCAATAAACAAGAAGATGGATAGAGAGGGAAGCAAATGTAAAAGAATGGGAGAAGGGGCATTTGCCTTTTACCCTCTACGTAGAAACACATTGAACATGAAATTTGGGATGTTCTCTAAATGGTTCTAGCTGAAAAGAAGTCTCATTATTGAGGTGAAACGTATTTTGTCAATAGTACCAGCAATATTCAGCTTGAGCTTATGAGACAGAAAATAGGCTAGGCCTGGCTAGGCTACTCCCAATCTGTTGTATCTATTGTAGATATCTTATCGCAGCACTGCAGAGACATGGGAAAATTGCCAAGTTTGAAACAACTTTAAAAAGATGACAGACAAACTCTTGCCAGGTTTCACCTGTCAGTCAAAGAATTAGTGCTTCATATGGCCTCTGGCTCTTGCCCCAACCTCCTCCTATTTTGAGGCTGCAAACTTCAGCAGGTAAGAAGCAAAGTAGCTACCATTACATGAGAGAATTCATGCAGATTCATGGGAATAATAGTCATTCATTCAATGGTATTTATTGAATGCTTACTGTGTGCAGAGTGCTTGGGAAGTATAAATTGGCAACATTTAGAGATGGTCCCTACCGAACAACGGGCTCACAGTCTAGAAGGGGGAGACAGACAACAAAACAAAACATGCGGACAGTTGTCAATAGCATCAACATGTACCCCTCCCTTTCTTAAGCATCTTTAAGTTTCCACCTCCTCTATGAAGTCAGCATGGTCTAGTGGTGAAAGCAAGGGCCTAGGAGCTAGCATACCAGGGTTCCAAGCCCAATTAGACAACTTGCTTGCTTGTGACCCCAGGCAAGTCACCTAACCGCTCCATGACTCAGTTTCCTCATCTATAAAATAGGGGATTAAATACCTGTTCTACCCCAACTCTTAGTAAAATTGCTGGCCTACAGTAAGCACTGAAAAAATACCATAATTACTATTGTCGAATTACAAGCAAACCACTGGCCCTATGTGAATCCAACAAACTCTGTATAGTAGAATTTTATAAAATAAATGAAACTCTCTTATGAGTGTCAGAAAACGTTTCAGTTTGTGAACTGAAATTAGAGAACATTCTGTTCCCATTCTATGTGCTTTCTGGTAAAACAAATACAATCATTTCTTACATCAGAGAAATGTGGCTATCCTAGGGTGAAACTCTTCATCCATTAAAGATGCAGGTGATAGTACCTTTCCATCATTCTGGCCGCTCAGTTTAATCTTGACAAACACTGCTTCGTCTCCCATGATGACAGAGTTAATCCTTCCTTAAAGCACTTGGGAATCACTCAATCAGTAGTATTTATTGAGCACTTGCTTTGTAAATAGCATGGTGCTAAGAACTTGGGAGGACACACTAGAGTAAGTAGACGTGATCTCTGCCATCTTGGAGCCTTCAAGCATATTAGCGTATTTGTACATATCTATTCTATTTATTTTATTTTGTTAGTATGTTTGGTTTTGTTCTCTGTCTCCCCCTTTTAGACTGTGAGCCCACTGTTGGGTAGGGACTGTCTCTATATGTTGCCAATTTGTACTTCCCAAGCGCTTAGTACAGTGCTCTGCACATAGTAAGCGCTCAATAAATACGATTGATGTTGATGAAGCAGAAATATTGCCTCCTGTAGATGACTCAGAAGTAGATAAAACACAATTGAAGTAACTGTATCAGTGAGCCTAGATAAAATCGAATAGTAACCACTCTGGTTCTTGATTTATTGCTCCAGAATGAGGGTTGTGCATTTTGGAGTTTGGAAGATTTTCTAGAGAAAAGCAGTAGGTGGCAAATGGTCCTGCCAAACTAGGAGAAACATTTATTCACTAAAACGTTCAAGGAATGTCAGAGGGATGGAGGCATCCCTAAGGAATGGAGTGAATGTTTCTATCTGACCTCTTATATTTAAACATTAATGGCTTTTAAATCCACCTCTATTTCCCCCAGGAAATTATTGTGTTTTCAGGTGCACAGGGTGCAATTCATTCTCAGTATGACCTGCATCCATGAGTTCAATCTCATTGTCAAGACAGTTGTCTTTGAATGGGATAGCTCTATATATTCAACTGAAATAGAAGATACTATGCTAATTAATAGCTACAAGAACGAAGTGTGAATGCTACGCCTAGGATTCTTTAAAATGACTTTTACAGGGTAATCACTTAAAAGCAATGTTATTCTAAATAGAAAAAGTTACACAATAAGCTTCTTAGTGGCGATCATACATTGCCTTGATTCAGTCTTTCAGGGGAAGTTCCACTCCATAGGTAAGAAGCTTCACAAATATACAGAGAGCTGCAATTGAATGCAAATCTTTTAGGGTTGCCAAAGAAGGTCGTTTTTGTTTTTTTTTTCAAAATTGAAATTCTACTTTGACAAGTAATATCAGTCTGCAACCTTACCAAGCATCAGTACTGACCAAAATGGGAATGAAAGATTATTAAAATATGTTATACACTTGCTAGCTGTGCTTGGAACGAAGTATGGATCTTATGCTTAAAAAGGCATGTTGTCTCTACAGCTAGAGACCCACTCACCACAGTCTGGGAGATTACCTAAACTTCTCAGCTTAATTGATTGGCAGAGTAAACCTAGAAATTTAGAGAGGACTCTTTCTTTCCCCTTCTTTGAGTTGAGTGGATAAAGTCAAAAAGTATGCACTACTGAGGGATCAACATTTAGAGACTTTTGTTTGTGTCCTTTGAGTGGTTGTAGTACCAATCGTTTATTCTAATTTTTAGGTTTATTGAAGTTTTTTTTGATCAAATGTTAACGAAAATCAAATCATGTTACACGGATTTCTGTCTGAGAAAATCGCTTACAGTTGGAAGATTAAAGCACAGCTAGCTATTTAATGGAGCATATAATTTACAGGAATATTCTTTTTAAGTTTGTCAACTATTTTAATTTTCGTTTCATTGTAGTCTGAACCATGTGTCAGAATATTTCCTCAATTGCTCCATTTGAGTCTTAAAAACACCAGGTTATTCTATTTTGTTCATATTATTGGTTAGATTTGGAAGGGGGAAGCAATTTTCTAGCAGATATTTGTAAATTTACTTTTAAATATATTCCTTTGTTAATATGGGTCTATGGTAAGATGCTGCAAGGGCTGAACTGGTAGAAACCAAAGGATCTAGCCACTTTGCTCATTTAATCTCCTTTAGATATGTTTCATATCAAATGTCTGAATTAAATCCTGCAATTGAGACCTAGTGCAGTTACCTAAGTTTGATTATATTACCACTGCTCTCAAGAAAGTCAAATTCTAGAGAAGAACCTTTAAAATTTTATTTTTCAGAAAGCATTCTGGGAGTGTCTTTATATATAAACACTTCACAGTGATAAAAAATAAAATTAGCTGCTATCCCTTTGCTCTTTGATTTTTTACACTTTTAAGACGTGCCTGTCCATTTCCTAATAATGACATCTTGCCCCTAAGAATCTCCAAAATATTGAACATTACTTAACTTTTCCCATAACCAAGACAGAAAGATCAAAACTGAGATTCATGTTTTACAGTTGGTGGAGCCAAAGGAAATAAGCACAAGCTGATGATACTAGTGATCACTATCATTACTATTACTATAACTATACATGCATGTACCAAGCACTGTCCTAAGCTGGGTTCTAGGATCAGACCCAGTACCTGTACTACAATCTAAGCGAGATGGAGAAGACATATTTTATTCCTATTTAATAAGGTCCAGAGAGGTTAACTCACAAGACCAAGGTTACCCAAGTAGTCGAATTGCAGAGCTGGGCTAGAACCCTAAAACTCTAGTTCTCTGACTCCCAGTAGACCATGCTGTCTCTGTGGGCCATAGGATAACACTACAGGAATTTATCTAGGACAGGGCCAGGCTAGGCTAGTTCATGCTTTCAGTCTTGGCACCGCTATAGTTCTGGAATGCTTGATGTACTTAACAAATACCATAATTATTATTATTATTATTACCCCCTTGCTTCAAGATCCTATAAGAGTCAGGCTGGACCTTCGGGCCCTGATCCCACCTGGCTCTTGAACTCATCTGGCAGAATTTGATCTACAACTGTGTTCGGTTCAGTGCTTGGCACATAGTAAGCACATACCAAATATCACAATTATGATTATCTGGTCCCCAAGAGGGATTTCCCCACCAGTTTCCCCAGCTGAGTTGGTAGAAATGTTCCCGGCCCAGAAATACTCATAAAAGGGGCTTAGGTCATCCCTGTTCAACTGAGGCATGGAGCTAGGGCAGCCACTGCTAGACATAGTGAATTCCAGATAAGGAGATGATGATTGTGGTACTTGTTAAGCATTTAGTAAGTGTCAAGAATTCTTCTAAGCACTGGGGTAGATACAAGTTAATGAGGTTGGGCACAGTCTCTGTCATATATGGGTTAACAGTATAAGGTGCCAGGAGAATGGATATTTAATCCCCATGTTACAGTTGAAGAAATTGAGCCAGAGAGAAATCAAGTGACTTGCCCAAGATAACACAGAAAGCAATTGGCAAAGCCGGCATTCCAATCCAGATCCTCCAACTCCCAGGATTTTGGACTTTCCATTAGGCCATGCTGCTTCTCAAGAAGATGGACGTTGCCCTGGCCACATAGCATATTGTTGGTGATGTCACATGAACCATATTACCAAACTCTGCATATTTCCCATCAACCAAAAGAGTCATGCTGGAGGGACTCCTGACTGCTTCCCCATTGATTCAGACCTCTCACATTCCCTTTCTAGGTCTGTGAGGTTGGAGCCACCAAAGTTAGCAGCAAAGGCAATGGGTTCCTCTACTGTACAAAGCAGAGTACCGGCTAGTTAAAAACTGAACTTCCTGGTATACAACAAGACACCTGGCCACCTTGCTGGGAACAATTTTGGACTCTGTGATCCTGGGCAGCCTTCTGCAGGGCACCAGACTAGAGTAGGCCGAATCTGAACATGAGGTGATGTAATGAAAGGAATGTAAACAGGTGGGCATAAGAAGCATTTCAAATACAGTGACACAAAACGGGGAGAATATGTCTATCAACTCTGTTATATTGTACTCTACCAAGCAGTTAGTACAGTGCTCTGCACCCAATAAAAATCTATCAATAGATACAATTGGTTGATCATTATTATCATTATTATTAGCAAAGCATCATGGCCAGTGGAAAAAGCACGGCCTTGGGAGTCAGAGGACCTGGATTCCAATCACAGTCTTCCAAATGCTTGCTGTGTGACCTTGGACAAGTCACTTAACTCCTCCATGCTTCAGTTTTCTTATTTGCCCTCCTAAATACACTGTGAGCCCCATGTGGGAGATAGATTGTGTCCAACCTAACCTAATTCAGTCGTATTTCATCCAGCACATAAAATGTTGTTGGACACATAGTCAATGCTTAACAAATACCATGAAACAAAATGGAAACAGCTCACCTTAGGCTGATAGACAGCCTGCTGTTGATAGACAGCAGGAAATGATTAACCAACTGGATGCTCTCTGTCCTTTCCCCTGATTGCTGACCTGCTTCTCTGGACTCTGGGAGTGGTCTGAGACCACCGAGGCTAGGAGTAAGAAAGAAGACAACAACGGAGAGGTGAAAAAACTTGAGTCAACCCCAACAAGCAACTCAGTGTTTTCAAGTTGGGATTCCCGGGCAGGCTTAGTCAGTGAAGTGGCTACACTGGGGCAGGAATGCTAAAACACTGTAGCAGAGCACGTCCAAGTAACCTTAAAGATTTTTAGACTAGTGACATTACAAAACCACCATTTCAGAACTGACAGCCAAGTTCAAGATTAATTTGCTTTTGCTTTCTTCATTAGGAGTTTACAAACCAAAACTCATCCACCTCAGGTTCGCAGAGTTCTTCCGAGAGAGAAATCTGAAACAACTACAGTCTTAAGACTGAGAGCACAGACTGAAACAAGAACTGTATTACCATTCTATGTTCCATAGTAAGTAGCAAAGTCAGTTCCATCTCATGTAGGCAATCTAAAATAAAACTTTTTTTCCAATAATTGCTCAAATGAGATGTTTTCTGGCCTGGTCTTGTTACCATTTTCCTAAACTCTTCAACACCAACCATTCCACCTGAATTCCTAGAATCTGGAGCAGGTTGCTTCGACAGCAGAAATCCCATTTACCTAGTGACAGTGACATTGTGGACATGGAAAATTTTTAAAGGGATTTTATCAGGGAAATTTGTCTATGCCCATTAAAAGCAGCTTTATTTCAATTTCTTCAAATGTGTTCCATTAATACCTTTCCATCAACCTAACCTCAAACTCCAGTGCCCTTTTTCAATTTATTTCATTCTAGATCTAATTCTAATTTTATTCTTTTTCTTCACCTCTATAGCTGGGTCATTAGAATGTAAATTGTTCTGTCCTTTAAGTCAACTTACCAGGTAAAATAATATATCCAAGTTCTGTAGCAATAACAATCCAGGTACCATATCTGATTTTTGATGCACTGTTCTTTGGAATTTAATGCAATGCAACTCCTATTCAGTCCCCATCACAGAAGTTTGTCAAACAACCCTAGAGTAGGACTTCCATCAGTTAAATTTTATTAACTAGCTCTTGTGTGAGGAGATACTGAAGATTTGTAGCATCTCATGTAACCCATCAAGATCATCAGTAATGGTTTACAGCACTTATATACATAATCAAAAGTATTTACTGAATGCTTATGTATGCAGGGCACTGTGCAAAGTCCTTGGGGTAGTACAATATAACAGACTTGAAAGATATGCTCCCTGCCCACAGCAAGGTTACAATCTAGAGGGGGAGACAGACATTAAAATACATATTAAGGGTACACACTGTGGAGCTGAGGTGGAGCGGGGTAGGGGTGGGAGTGCACATACATAGCTTATTTATTATCAATGGCTGTCTCCCCTTATAGAGTGTAAGATACTTTGGGGCAGGGAACATGTCTGCCAACTCCATTATGTTATACTCTCCAAAGCACTTAGTACAGTGTTCTACACTTAGTAAGCACTCAATAAACCTAACTGATTGATTGATTCTATGTCTTCTTAAATACACATGAAAAATAACTCTGCTTCAGGACTCTTGCCATTACATTTTCTACCTAATTTGGACATATTCTGCAACACATTTGGTATTTTCTGCTTCATCTTTCCAATTCCTTTAAATAGAGTTAATGAACTCAGAAAATATATGTGGAACTTTTATCCTTAACCAGGCTCATTCGGGTTATTTTCATTATGGAATTATACTAATTTGAATCAGTATGCTTATGTATAAACATGTAGTATGTATCACTGATAAAATTAATATTACTAATGATTCCTCCCAAATTGAGTGCATGAAAGGATTGTTTCTGGCTACACTAGTGCATTTACTAAATAGAGTGTGAAACTTTTACACCCTCTGTACCCTGGTCTTCTCGAAACCTCTCCTCTTAGAGTCACCACATTTCTAATGTCTGCACACTCATCTGATCTGTCCTCCTACTGCCTCCCAATGTCCATCATCAATCCCCACTATGAGGTTTTGCTCTACTGCATCTTTGAAATGTTCCATTCTTTTTTACCTCTTTTCAGAGTTTCTTCTGTCTTGCCTTCTCACATCCCACTAGCTAAAGGCATAAAGCATTTATTATTGCTTCAATGCTGGAAATTTAAAGAACCTAAAGAAATGGACTGCTCGGTTATGTTAAGTTCTATCTTGTCCTCCACACTCAGAAGTAGGCTAATAGCTTAATACTCACCCAGGCATCAAGGGAGAAAAAAAGTCAATACTACAAAAACCTCTTCCTCCGGCATCATCCTTCAACCTAGTGCAATTAACCCCATCTCCTTTTGGATGCATTTCACTGCAATTCCAATTATTTAAGTCAATGTACTTGAATCTGTGAACTTTGGTAATTTGATATTCACCCCATCCTCACTCCCATAACGGTTATTCACCTATCTTTAAAGCTTGTATTATAAATAACTTATTTAAATAGATATCTATCTCTACCTCTAGACTGTAAGCTCGTTATGAGCAGGGATCAGAACCACTAATTCTGTTGAATTGTAGAGAAGCAGCATGGCTTACTGTAAAGAGCATGGGCTTTGAAGTCAGAGGTCATGTGTTCAAATCCCGGCTCCACCAATTGTCAGCTGTGTGACTTTGGGAAAGTCACAACTTCTCTGTACCTCAGTTACCTCATCTGTAAAATGGGGACTGTGAGCCCCCCGTGGGACAACCTGATCACCTTGTAACCTCCCCAGCGCTTAGAACACAACTTTGCACATAATAAGTGCTTAATAAATGTCATTATTATTATTATTATTATTATTCCAAATTCTTAGTACAGGGCTCAGCATATAGCAACCACTCTTTAAATACCATTGATTGATTGATTAGTTTTCTTCTTCTAATAAGGATCAGTTCACAAATCTTAATCCTGACTTGCATTCCTTGACATTGCTTGCTATTTCTGCAGATGAAACTCACAAGACAAAATCACAGCACCTTGGCAGAGTTTGTTCTGATGGGATTCTACAACGCTCCCAAACTGCAGAGTTTTCTTTTTGCAACATCCTTAGTCATTTACATGATGCTCCTGAAGGGAAATAGCTTAATCATTTTAATAACCAAAGCCAATCGAGCTCTCCAAACCTCTATGCATTTGTTCCTTAGGAATTTGTCCTTATTAGATGTGGGTTAAACTTCCGTGACTCTCCCCAGAATTCTGGTGAACATTTGGACACGAAGTAGAATGATTCCTTTCACAGCCTGTGCAGCCCAGTATTTCTGTCTTATGTTTGGAGCCATGGAGTGCTTCCTCTTGGCTGTGATGGCCTATGATGGTTACATGGCCATCTGTACCCCCTAAAGTATTCAATCATCAGGGAAGAGAAGGCATGTCTCCAGATGGCAGCTAGTTCCTGGATCAGTGGCATTCCAGTCCAGATAGGGCAGATGTCACAGCTATTCTCCCTGCCCTTCTGCGATTCCAACAGGCTGAACCATTTTTCCTGTGCTATCACACCAGTTCTCAAACTGGCCTGTGGGGACACAGCTATGAATGAACTCTCAGTCTATGCTGTAGCCTGCTCTTTGGGACAGCCCCATTTCTCTTGATACTCGTATCCTGTGTCAAAATAATCTCCACCATCCTGAAGTTGCCTTCAGCCACTGGGAAGCACAAAACCTTCTCCACCTGTTCTTCCCACCTCATAGTTGTCACCTTGTTCTTTGGATCTGCTATCATCACATATCTACGGCCCAAATCAAGCCACTCAGGGGGTGTGAATAAATTTCTGTCTCTGTTATACACCATGTTTAAGTCCATGATATAAAGTCTGAGAAAACAGGAGGTGACTATTGCCCTGAAAAAGTTTCTGTCACAAATATTCCAAAGTCACTTGAACTAGGAAGCTGTTTTCCAACTGGGTCATTATGGATGGATTACAAGAAACTCTGTTCCTGGTCCCCTAGGAAGCCACCCTCTGACTACCACAATCACCCCAAGACTATGTAGATATCTCTTCAATACTCACTTTCCTGTATCCAGGGTGACGTTTGGTTAAAAGATGAAATCTTTGCCCTGTCCTCAGACTCTTTTCATTTAAAAGGGGCCAGCTATCCAATATGTGGGAACATGCTTTGACTTCCATTTGCTCCTCAATTAACTGTAATGTAAAGGTAATCAAATATGAAGAGATAATGGGATTGGTTTGGGTGACATTTGAAATCTCTGCATTGAATTTTCTGTCATTTAGTTCTCTGACCACCTCATTTTATTATCTGAAATTTTGATGGCTCTTTATACCCCTCCATATCAGAATTAGGAATACAGCTTTTATATTTGTTTAGCAGGTCCCTTGGAAATACGTTACCGTATTATATTCTGAATAAAGTAGCCATTTCAATGAGATGTTCAATTCATTCTTTCAATTAACACTGGAAAATAATGCATGGAGCATGTCCCAAAGGTTATTACCAAAAACACATCCACCAGTCAGACAATCATATTTATCAAGTGCTTACTGTGTTCAGAGTACTGTACTAAGTATTTAGGAAAGTACAATATAACAATATTGTACATTTATATTATACACACACAATATAACACATATACTATAGTCTTATAGAAGCATTCCTATATCTCCTAAAAATGCTAACAAAAGCATCATCTTCATAACATCAAGTATGTTAAATGTTTTGAAACAGGTAAATGTTCTGACACAGGCTTAACAGATAGTTTGTTATCTAGAACAATTTCATGGGTTGCATCTGCAAACAATTTCTTTATGTAAAGAGAACTGTTTGCTGTGCCTGCCATTGTTTTGAGGTTCTCTCTTGGATTTCAATACATGGAGCTTCGTCTTCCTATTTTGAATGGCAGCGACATCCAACTCAGTCACACAGCCCAGGCACAGAGAAGTGACTTACCTGAGGTCACATAGCAAGCATGTGGTGGAGTCAGGATTATAACCTAGAACCTCTGACATTCAAGCCTCTGTTATTTCCACTGCTGCTTCTCTGAATTTGTTGTACACTCTTTCAGGTGTTGCATCTCACCTCATTCCCATGAGTCACCTTAAACTCTGGAAGAATCGAGGTATCAGACAGTTCTAAGTTCTCAGAACTGTTACTGGTGTCTGAGAGTTCTAATGACTGTACACATGGGAAAGGAGAAATGTAAAATTTTAATAATGACTAGTCTATGTTCTCTTCCATGTCTCTCACTGGGCCTATTTGGTTAACTTCTATCATTCAGATTTATCTCTTGCAGTTTTCTTATGTCAACATGAGCTTTAACCTGTTGTTCCCTTCTCTGAATTTCTCTCTGAATAGGTAGAATTGTAATTTGAAGATCACCCTATGCAATTCTTATAGCTCTAAGAAAGCAATATAACCAGTATACCTCCCTCTCACAACCCTCAGAACGTTATATACATATCAACAATTTATTTATTTATACTGATATCTGTCTTCCCTTCTAAACTGAAAGCTCACTGTGGACAGGGAATGTGTCTACCAAATCTTTTATATTGTTATATTGTACCCTCTCAAGCAATTAGTACAATGCTTTTCACACAGTAAGTGCTCAGTGAATACAACCAAACAATTACCAGAGCAATTAATACTAATGATGAGTAAATTCTTCTGAATAAAGTGTTGTTCTAATGATCAATTGGAGGCCCAAGCAATTATCTTAAGAAATAATATACTTTCACTATTAACTCACCCAACATCTGATCAACTGATATTCTGAAAATTCACGAAGTTTTTAGGTTGCCTTCAGAAAACAATTGATGTGCTTGTATATTCCTCAGTTAACTGGACTGAGTGGTGATGTAGGTAGGAGGAGATGAGAAATGAAATAATGTCCAATGTAGAATGCAGAGTGCAAACCTGAGGGCTTTGCCCTTCTGGAGAAGAAGAGGTGAGCCCAAGGAATACAGATAATTGTGAAAGCAGCCTGAATCACAGCAAATGACAGGAAATTCAGGAACAACACCAGAAGCCGAAGTCTATGGGAAGCTGCATGGTCTAATGGAAAGGGACCAGGCCTGAGAGTCAGAGGATCTGAGTTCTAATCCTAGTGCAGCCACTTGTCTGTTGTGTGACCTTGGCCAAGTCATTTCACTTCTCTGTGCCACAGTTATGTCATCTGACAAGGAGGAGTTCAATCTTCCTCCCTCTGACAGGTTGAGGGCTCCACGTGGGATAGCGATTAGTACACTTAGAATGGAAAGTGCTCAGTAAATATGATCAAATGAATGAAAAGGGCAATGCCTGACCTGATTAACTTCTATCTACCCTCGTGGTCAGTATAGTTCCTGGCGCATAAGTGGTTATATATCACTCATTATAATTCTTATTATTAATCAATCATATTGATGGAGTGCTAATTGAGTGCAGAGCACTGTACTAAGCACTTGGGTGAGAACAAGAGAGTTGGTAGACATGTTACCTGCCCATAAAGAGCTTGAAGGCTTATTGAATATAAATATAATACAGTCATCTAAGAACATGCTCATCATCAACACATTAACTGAACTGCTTTAAGTATTGCTTCACTGGGGAAGTTTTCATGGTGTTATATCAGGCAACCTCCGTGGATCTTAATTATGGTATTTGTTTAGTATGTCAAAGTATAAGCAAAGCATAAGGAGGCACTGATGTAGTCCAAATCATAATCATCAGTGGTATTTATTGAACACTTACTATGTGCAGAGTGCTGTACTAAGCATATGGGAGAGTACCAACAGAGTTGGTAGACACATTCCCTGCCCATAGTGAGCTTACAGTGTAGAGGGGGAGAAAGATGTTAATACAAATCAGACACTAATCCTTGCTGAACACTGGGAGTTAACACCTACTAAGTCACATTTAACATCAATCAATGGTATTTATCTAGAACTCAGTAGGCACAAAGCACTGTGATCAGCATTTGGGAAAGTACATTATGACAGGGTTAGCAGACAAGCTCCCTGCCCACATTGAGATTACAACTATCACCCATGTTTCTAAGGATGTGTGGATAAATAATGACATTGAATTTGTGTAGAAATATCAAATATTTCAGACTGAATTGCATAAATCCTGGGAAGGATGGAATGGATGATTCTTCCACGGTAGTCTAAACATTCCCACTTAACCAAGATGCCTTAGAAAATATGTAAGTTACGTGGCAATTACTAATGAATTTAACGACAAAATTATATGTAAAAAGTATATGAAATGCATTGAGCTAATAATGAAGAATATTTATTTTCTAATTGACCCTCAATTCAAGCATTCTTTCCTAAATACCAGTGGTATTTTGCAGATGAAATACTCTGAAGATATGTTGATGGGGAAAAAAATCTCACCAAAGTAATGGAATTAATTCTCATGGGATTTTCAAATGTTCCTAAAGAGTAGAAACTTTTGAGGGGGTTAGTCTTCGTCATTTACACGATTATTACTACAGGAAATGCCTTTGTAGTTGTAATAATCAAGGCCAATCAAACTCTCCACACCCCCCTGTACTTTTTCCTTAGATATCTGTTACCCATAGTTACTCTCCCCAGAATACTGTTGAAGTTCTGGACACAAGACATAACTACTACTTGCCCTGTTTGAGCTAATCTACTGTTTACTTTGATGATACAGGATGTGTTCTCGCAATGATAGTACATTTTTTATGGTATTCAAGCACTTACTATGTGCCGGGCACTGTACTAAGTATAGTCATCGATATAAGCTAGTCAGGTTGGACTCAGGCAATATCCCACATGAGACTCATAGCTTTCACCCCCATTTTTCAAATGTGAGAACTGAAACCCTGAGAAGAGATGTAACAAGCCCAATCAATCAATCAATCAATCGTATTTATTGAGCACTTACTGTGTGCTGAGCACTGTACTGAGCGCTTGGAAAGTACAAGTTGGCAACACACAGAGACGGTCCCTACCCAACAGTGGGCTCACAGTCTAGAAATGCAAATAATGCACATCATTAACAAAACAAACAGAATAGTACATATGCACAAGTAAAATAAATAGAGTAATACCTCTGTACAAACATATATACAGGTGCTGTGGGGAGGGGAAGGAGGGAGGGCAGGGGGGATGGGGAGGAGGAGAGGAAAAAGGGGGCTCAGTCTGGGAAGGCCTCCTGGAGGAGGTGAGCTCTCAGTAAGTGCTTAACAAATACTATTTGACATTAAAAAAAAGGAAGAGGGGGAGGCCTCTCTCACTCAAGTTCACATAGCAGACAAGTGGTAGAGCTGGGATTAAAACCCAGGTCCTTCAGAATCCCAAACCCACACTCTATCCACTAGGCCATGAGACTGCTCTTGTTATGTGTCCATATGTACCCCTTGAGTTACCCACTTATCATGAGTTACAAAGTGCATGTTCAGCTGGTGGCTATGTGGATAAATCCCCTTCCAGCCCAGATAGGACATATATATAAATTGCCTTGTCACACAACGCTTTGTGATTTGCATAAAATTAACGATTTCTCTTCAGTGACTTGCTTCCAGTACTGGAACTGACTTATGGGGAAATCTTCCCCAATAAGCTTCTGACATCAGATGTGATCCTGCTGATTGTGATGGTTCCTTTCCTGTTGATACTCGTGTCCTATGTCAAAATCATCTCCCTTCCCAGAAACTGCCCTCAGGACAAGGGAAAATAGAAAATCTAATCCACCTGCTCCTCCCACCTCATTGTCATCACCTTGGTCTTTGGATTCATTCATTCATTCATTCAATCGTATTTATTGAGCGCTTACTTGTGCAGAGCACTGCATTAAGCGCTTGGGAAGTACATGTTGGTGACATATCTCCTATCATCTGGATCTCCTATCATTTGACTCTCCTATCATCATGTATTCTCTGGCCAAGTCAAGCCACTCAGGTGATTTGGACAAACTGCTCTCTCTCTTCTCTACTACTATGTTTAACCCCCTGATATTCAGCCTGAAAAAACGGAGGGGACCACAACACTTAAACTAATACAATAACAAACTGAATTCCTAAGCCAAGCACCCAAACCAAGAAATACTTTTCATATAGGTAGCAGCATGGTCTAGTTCAAAGGGCATGGGTCTGGGAGTCAGAGAACCTGGGTTCTAATCTCAGTTCTGCACATTTGGCTGCTGTGACCATGGACAAATCACTTAATTTATCTGTGCACCTGCAAAATGGGGATTCAACTCCTGTTCTCCCTCCTCAGACTGTGAGCTCCATGTGAGACTTGATTATGTGTGCAGACTCTGTCCTTACATGTGTTGTTTTCCCCTAATCTCTCTTTAATTTATTTCTGTTGCTCTTGTAACACTTTCGAAAGCGTCAAGCTTACCTACAATTCTATTTCAATTTACAAAATGATAACCCCACCCAAAACATGATATGCATAACCAGGTCTGATAAACTGAATTGAGAAGCAGTGAGCAAGCTGCTCAGGCCTGGGAGTCAGACAGACCTGGGTTCTAATCCCAGTTCTTCTACTTGTTTGCTGTGTGACCTTGGGCAAGTCACTTCACTCCTCTCTGCCTCAGGCACCTCATCTGTAAAATGGGATTCAGACTGCTAGCTCTATGTGGGTCATGGACTGCCCAGCCTAATTAGCTTATATCTACCCCAGTGCTTAGTACAGTGCCTGGTTCATGGGAAGCACTTAATAAATACCATTTGAAAAGTCTGGTGATGGGAACTGAATAAATGGTAGATCTCTAGATGTTACTATTTAAGGAGCTTGACTTTTTTCCTTTGGAATTAGACTACTTCCTTTGTGCTCTGATGAGTGCAGACAATTATTAGATGTAACTTCACTTATGGGTTTTTTTTTCAAAAATCAGGACTAATAATTGGATTTTCAGACATGGTCAACATCTGTTTAAAATAAAAATGAGGGAATATTCTCTGGTCTTGGAAAAGGAGTGGATCAGGAGCAGAGGAACTCGTCAGATTAAAAAAAAATTAAAAAAATCAACTCAATCTTCAATTCCCAGGAACCCCTAAAACATTCTTTTCTGATCTTCCCTTCAAACTTTTAAAAGAAAATAATAGACATTAATACACATCAATAAATATATAATGCTACAAAACTTTGGCCTCATGCTCTGTAAACAATAAACCCTCAATGAATACCATTAATTTTTTAAGAAAATGTCTAATTTTGTATGTTGAGGTCTTAGCACCTCATCTCTTGCTAGCCTTTTACCCTCTGGATTTGTGCTAGTGTTGTCCATTTTAACTCTGGAAACAAGGAATGTGTCTCTGACATTCCTCCATGGACTTTTCATGAGTCCAGAATATCCTATGCACATCGCCAGCCCTCAGGAAATAATAATGTTGGGAATGTGCCAGGTGTCAGTGCCTAATCAAAGTCATTGATTTTCTATCTCAACCAAAAAAAAGGTCACCTTCACAAATCAGAGCCTCTCAGATCCTGGGAAGATATCTTTCTATCTAGAATTCTCTTCAGGGCACCTTTCACCTCTTGATTCCTTACACTGTAGATCAGGGCATTTATCATGCAGGTGAAGACTGTATAGGAGAGAGAAAACAGCTTCTTGGTCTCAGGTGAGTAGGAGGATTTGACTCAGAAATTGGTCAAACCTGCAGCCCCGAAGAACAGTGAGACCACAACGAGGTGGGACGACTAGGTGGAGAAGGCTTTGTGATGGCCCTCGGCAGAGAACATCTTCAGAATAGTGACGAGAATGTGGATGTAAGATACAATGATCAATCCAAAGGGGAGGATCAGGATGATAACAGTCCTAGTTATACTGTACACCTCAAGCACAAAGATGTCCTTGTACACCAGGTCTAAGACAGAAGAGCTATCACAAAAGAAACAGTTAATTACATTAGGCCCACAGGAGGTCTGTGTAAACATCATTTTAGTCTTTACTGTTGCCACAGGAATCCCTGCTAGCCAGAACGCCATGGCCAGCTGTAGACAGCATCTCTGGTTCATAATGAGGGAAAGGAGGAGTGGATCACAGATGGCGACCTGTCTGTCATAAGCCATTGTTGTCAGTATTCAACATTCTGAAGTCCCCCAAAAAGAAGGCAAAATACATCTGGGCTGCACAGCCACCAGAGGAAATACTTTTATCCTTGGACAATAAATTGAGGAACATTTTGGGGTTGACAACAGGGGTGTAACCAATATCCATTAGGGACAGATTCCTGAGGAAAAACTACATGGGGGTTTGAAAGATGGGATCCACATGGAGACCAACACTAAGGAGGTGTTTCCTATCAAGGCTAAGTATATCCCAAGGAAAATCGTAAACAGAATGACCTGAAATTTACAGAGATTAGAGAAACCCAAAAAGAATGAATTCAGTTATATATGATTAATTGCCTTCCCTCATTCACATGTTGTTTTTTTCTTGGATAAATTCCTGGGCCCAAAATACGACTTCTTTGTTCAAGAAAAAAAATCAGTACCATAATTTTCAGAGTCCAGGTCTTCCCTACTATCATTCCTCAGAATGAACTTGAGCAACTTGTTTGGCCAAGTATCAAGGAGTGGATCATAGCATGAAATTTATAGTGCCTAGGTTCTCATTGTCCAGAAGCAAATTCAAGAGACTGAGGAAATAGGGAAGTTAGCCAGTTATACAAATTCTGAAAAGTAATGAGAGTTTCATATTATCATCACTTACTTTTTATGTTTATCATTACTGAACCCACATTTCCCCTCGATCCTACATACTATCGCCTTTATAGGGACAAAATCTTTTAGGGAGATTAAATATTCTCAGCTAATCTGAAGGGAACAAAGCTCCCCAATTCATGATCCCCATATAGACTTTTCCTCAATGCCTGGTCACACACACACACACACACACACACACACACACACACACACACACACACACACACCCCTCCATACAGCCACGTACACCCACATCTATACACAAACACAAATACACACATGAACAAAGGCTGGGTTCTTACGTACCCAACAATGACTGGATGAAAATTTTTCACACAAAAATGAAAAAAACTATCCCCCCTTCCTTAGCAACTTTTCTCTCTCAGTCCCATCCTTAGGGAAGTAATATAAGTTTAGCTTTGTGAGGGTTTTTTGTATGGTTTAAGCACTTTCCATGTGGCAGGCACAGTTCTAAACTCTGGAGAAGATATAAGTTAATCGAGTTAGACACAGTCCATGTCAAACATGAGTTTCACTGTCTTAATACCCCCTTTAAGAATGAGGTCACTGAGGCACAGAGAAGTGAAATGACTTACCCAAGATCACACAGCAGACAAGTAACAGATGGTTGGAACTGGATGGTCCCCAAAGAAAAAAATATGTATTTGCTGTCCCCTTCTCAGCAACTTGGAAATCCTTCCATCATCCTCTTTTCTTCACTTCTGTAAAGGACAGAAGCGTGGGTGCTATCAAGAGGATTGGGGGGTGGGGAGAAATTGATTGAAAACCAGGGAACCAAGAAAATCATCTAAACTCCCTAGAATCTTCTTCCCTAAAAGAGGTTGATTGTCTCTGATTCTTTTTAATGTAGGATTTCACTTCTGAATAACTTTAGTGAAGTTAAAGAAGAAAGCAAAAGGCCAAATTTATCTTGAGACTCCATACTATGAAAACTGTGTAGTGTGTCAGAAATAATTATGTTTAAGGAGAAATTTAGCTGTTTTTGTGGTATCTGAAACTTTAGACCAAATTCCACTAGTCCAGTGGCCAATTGGGTGGTAGTGTAGCTAAACTAAAAGCCTTGAGAAGTTTTATATGTCCCTCCAAAAGTATTAGGTTGTTTTCTCTTCACTTACAATGAGGGATAGTTCATTTTAGTGGCCATAAAATAGATTTAGGAAGAATATTTACACGTCTGCCTCCTTCTGACCATTCCTTTCCCCTAGAAAGAGCCCTTATTCCCTACAGACTGGATCATTTTAGCAACTTCATTCTTCACCCCCTATTATCCCTCTGTCCCCAGTCCAATCATATATTACACAGAACATCAAATCTCTTTCTTTACCACACTGGATGGTGGCACTGTATCACTGAAAGTCTGCAGGAACACTTGTTGCCAATAATATCAAATGAAATCTGTTACTTGTGGAATTTATAGCTCTGTGCCAACTGTCTTCCTCCTGAGTCTTTCTCTCCACTTAACCCCTGGAAACCTGTTCACTGTCTCAACCCTTCCCTCTTTATTTGCCCATCAAGCAACATTTTTCCCAAACAAGACTTCCACCACTTCTTCAAGCCCTATAAATTCCACTCCTGCACAAACTCTTCCCACAATACCCGTTCCATTACCTTCCACTCAACTACCTTCATATTTGTATTCTTGTGCATTTCTGTTGGTTGTATATGTTATTTTGAACACCTAGTTCACCCTATCTAGTGTTGTAAGATGTTCATGCTTGTCTAATGGACCTATTTTCTCCTTTAGATTGCAAACTCCTGGCAGCAAAGAACCACATTTTATCCTTCCTTTATAATTCCACATGCAGTGCCCAGAACAAGGCATTGATCACAGTTGAAACTCATCAAACATTGCCGCTAATCAGCCATATTCATTGAGCACTTACTTTGAGCAGAGAACTGCACTTGGTAGAGTACAGTGTAAGATACTTGGAAGACATATCTGCTGCCCATAGGATGCTTAGTCTAGAGGAGCTTACTAAATTGTCTCATTCATCCTCCAGCATCCCTGTGAGATTCAAGAGAGCTCAAAAAATAGGAAAGAGGAAAAAAGAGGAGAGAGAGATCCAGAATTAGGAGCCAAATCTGGCATTTTGTAGATAGGTGTCCTTTCTCCACTATATATTAATGCATGGTGAATGCTTAATTGGGAAATTTACCTCCCTCTTTAAGGAAGATAGTTCTTCCCTGGTTGATTTGAAAAGATTATGTTCTTGATGATAGGACCTCTTTAAAGTTTTGAGGTAACCCCTGAGAGGTGTTCCCCAGGCCATTTCTTAAAACAAAGCAATGGATAGCTCATTATTTTTTGTTTATCTTTCTTTACAGAAAAATGGAAAGCTTTATTAGGATAAGGCATACTCATGGGATGCTGTACATGAAAGACGTGAAATCATTGAATTTGTAATTGTACACATTTGGAAATAAGTGAAAAATGTGTTTGCTTGAACTTTCAGGGATTTGGATTTTTCTAAAGACATGCCTTTCTCCTCTCAATCTAGTCCGTGTTCCTAATTATATGATAAGAATATTACATAGAAGCAGCATTGCTTAGTGGAAAGAGAACAGGCCTGGAAGTCAGAGGGATTTGGGTTCTAATCCAGACTCCACTACTTTTCTGCTGTGTGTCCTTGGGCAAGTAACTTAACTTCTCTGTGGCTCAGTTACCTCATCTGTAAAATGGGGATTAAAGCTGTGAGTCTCATGTGCGAAGGGGATGGTGTTCAACTTGATTAACTTGTGTCTAACAAAGTGCTTAGTACAGTGCCCAGATCATACTGAGAGCTTAACAAATACCATAAAAATATAGCTTTAACTGAGATTTACCTCAGTTTGAGACATCTGGGACAAAACGCCAGTCCCATTTACTCTAAAAATATCGAGTTTTTCAAAGTTCCCCGACTTGGACAGCTGTGATCAATTGACCTATTAAACCATAAATATTGCAAATGCACTATAACAAGGGAAATGTGAATAAAATAGCAATTCCAGAAGTGCAAAGAAATTTTCAACTCATATGCTTTTTTCCTCAGACATCATATTTGCTACATAAGGATTTGTACTCTCCCAAGCACTTTCATTCATTCATTCATTCATTCATTCATCCATTCATTCATTCATTCATTCATTCAATGCACAACACTGTACTAAGCACTTGGGAGTACAAGTTGGCATCATATAGAGATGGTCCCTACCCAGCAGTGGGCTCACAGTCTAGAAGGGGGATACAGACAACAAAACAAAACACATTAACAAAATAAAATAAATAGAATAGTATACATGTACAAGTAAATTAACAGTGTAATAAATCTGTACAAACATATATAAAGGTGCTGTGGGGAGGGGAAGGAGATAAGGCAGGGGATGGGGAGAGGGAAGATGGGGAGAGGAAGGAGGGGTCTATGTCTGGGAGGGCCTCCTGGAGGAGGTGAGCTCTCAGTAGGGCTTTGAAGGGAGGAAGAGAGCTAGCTTGGCCGACGTACGGAGGAAGGGCATTCCAGGCCAGGGGGAGGACGTGGGATAGGGGTCTATGGCGGGACAGGCAAGAACGAGGCACAGTGACAAGGTTAGTGGGAGAGGAGCAGAGGGTGCAGGCTGGGCTGTAGAAGGAAAGAAGGGAGGTGAGGTTGGAGGGGGCGAGGTGATAGAAAGCCTTGAAGCCGAGAGTGAGGAGTTTTTACCTCATGTGTAGATTGATTGGTAGCCTCTGGAGATTTTTGAGGAGGAGAGTAACATGCCCAGAGCGTTTCTACACAGAGATGATTTGGGCAGGAGCCTGAAGTATAGATTGAGGTGGGGAGAGACAGGAGGGTGGGAGATCAGAGAGGAGGCTGGTGCAGTAATCCAGTCGGGATAGGATGAGAGATTGAACCAGCAGGGTAGCAGTTTGGTTGGAGAGGAAAGGGCGGATCTTGACAATGCTGCGGAGATGAGACCGGCAGGTTTTGGTGACGGATTGGGTGTGGGGGTGAACGAGAGAGCAGAGTCGAGGATGACGCCAAGGTTGAAGGCTTGTGAGATGGGAAGGATGGTAGTGATGTCTACAGTGATGGGAAAGTCAGGGAGAGGGCAGGGATTGGGAGGGGAGATAAGGCGTTCAGTCTTAGACATATTAAGTTTTAGATGGCGGGCAGACATCCAGATGGAAATGTCTTGAATGCTGGAGGAGACCCGAGCCTGAAGGGAGGGAGAGAGAGCATGGGCAGAGATGTAGATTTGGGTGTCATCAGCGTAGAGATGATAGTTGAAGCCGTGGGGGTGAATTGAGGTCACCAAGGTAGTGAGTGTAGATAGAGAACAGAAGGGGACCAAGAACTGACCCTTGAGGAACTCCTACAGTAAGAGGATGGAAGGGGGAGGAGGAGCCCGCAAAGGAGACTGAGACTGAAAGGCTGGAGAGATAAAAGGAGAACCAGGAGATGACAGAGTCCGTGAATCCAAGGTTGGATAGCGTGTTGAGAAGAAAGGGGTAGTCCACAGTGTCGAAGGCAGCTGAGAGATCGAGGAGGATTAGGATAGAGTAGGAGCCATTGGATTGGCCAACCAGAAGGTCATCGGTGACCTTGGAGAGGGCAGGTTCGGTGGAATGTAGGGGACGGAAGCCAGATTGGAGGGGGTCGAGGAGAGAGTTAGCATAAGGAATTCCATGCAGTGGGTGTTCAAGGAGTTTGGAAAGGAATGGTAGAAGGAAGATAGGGTGATAACTAGAAGGGGAGGTGGGCTCAAGAGCGGGGTTTTTTTAAGATGGGGAGACGTGGGCATGTTTGAAGGCAGAGTGGAAGGAACCAGTGGAGAGTGAGTGGTTGAAGATGGAAGTTAAGGAGGGGAGGAGGGATGGAGTGAAAGATTTCATAAAATGAGAGGGAATGGGGACAGAAGCACAGGTGGCTGGAGTAGCACTTGAGAGGAGGGAGGAGATGTCATCTGAGGATACTACTGGGAAGGATGGGAGAGTAGCAGAAAGAGTTGAGAGCCGGGGGATTGGAGAAGGTGGAGGAGTGCCTTTGGGGAGCTCAGACCTGATGGAGTTAATTTTACTAATGAAGTAGGAAGCCAGATCGTTGGGGGTGCGGGAAGGAGGAGGGGGAGGAACAGGGGGACTGAGAAGGGAGTTAAATGTGCGGAAGAGCTGATGGGGATAATGGGAATGGGTGTCAATAAGGGAGGAGAAATAGTTTCGTCTGGCAGAGGAGAGGGCAGAGTTAAGGCAGGAAAGGATAAACATGAAGTGAACGAGGTTGGTTGGGTGTTTAGACTTTCACCAGCAGTGTTCAGCATCTCGAGCATATGAGCGAAGGAGGCAGACAGTGGCAGTGATCCAGGGCTGTGGGTTGGTGGTACGAGAGCGGCGAAGGGAAAGGGGAGCGAGGTAGTCGAGCTGAGTAGAGAGGGTAGAGTTGAGAGCAGTAATCTGATCATCAAGATTGGGTAGCGACAGAAGGGAGGCGAGGTGGGGTGTGACGCGTTCAAAAAGATGGATGGGGTCGAGAGAGTGGAGGTCTCTGTGAGGTAGTAATATAGATTTACAGGGTAGAGGAGTGTGAGTGAGGAGGCAGGTGAAAAGGTTATGATCAGAGAGAGGGATTTCAGAGTTGGTGAGGGTGGAGATAGTGCAGCGGTAGGAGATGATGAGGTCGAGGTTGTGACCAAGTTGGTGAGTGGGCGAGGTGGGGTGGAGCAAGAGGTTGGCAGCATCAAGGAGAGATAGAAGGCAGGCGGCAGAGGAGTCACCAGGGATTTCCCTGTAGGTGTTGAAGTCTCCGAGGATAAGAGTGGGCATGGAAAAGGAGAGAAGGAAGGTGAGGAAGGGGTCAAAATCGTTAAAGAATTTGGAGGTGGGGCCGGAGGCGACAGTAGATGACGGCTACAAGATTCTGGAGGGGGTGGTAGAGGCGAATAATGTGGGCTTCAAATGAAAGGAAGGAAAGGGAAGGGGGAGGAGGATAGAGCGAAAGCGACATTGGAGGGGCGAGAAGGAAACCAACACCTCCTCCTTTTCCAGTGAGTCTGGGGGAGTGGGAGAAGAAGAGGCCTCCACTGGAGAGAGCAGCAGAAAAGACCATATCGTTTGGAGACAGCCATGTTTCAGTTAGGGTGAGGAGGAGTAGAGAGCTGGAAAGGAATAGGTCCAGGATGAAAGGGAGCTTACCTATAAAAGAGCGGGGGATTCAGAGGCCACACTAGGGAGCAGCTGTGGAGGGATGGGAGGGAGGGGAAAGGGTGCGAGGGGTGGGGAGGGTTTAGATTGGGATGGGTAGGTGGGAACCTAGGCGGGGAGAGTGGGAAGAGGGGTGGTGATGAGAAACGGGAACTGGGATGGGGTGGGGGCCGGGAGGAGGGGAGGGAGGGGTCTGGGAGGGAGGAGTTGAGGGTTGGCGCTTGTACAGAGTGATCCTGGGTAGGGGGTAAGGGGCAGAGATGGGGGGGGAGGGAGAGAAAAAGCTGGGCGGGAGAGGGGAAGGGGAAGGTGAGGAACGGGAATGGCAGTTGGGAGCAAGGGAATTGATAGTTCATGGTGAGGTCAGCAAGGTAAATGACAGCACAGCTGGAGGTTAACAATTGAAATGCAGAAGCAATTACACAGTAGCAGTGATATAAGCATTTGAAAGCATTACAGAGGGCAGTTAACAATTAACATGCTATGGCAATAATAAAATAGGCAGATGATGATCTCACAGAGAGCAGATAACAACTACTATGTGATGGCAAAAAAAGGGGATGATGACATCGCAGACAGCAGTTAAGAATTAACATACGATGGCAGTAAAATAAGCAGGTGATGACATCATCGAGAGATGTTAGTACAGTGCCATGCACACAGAAGCACTTAGCAAATACCATTGATTGATAAGGTACTTATTTCCATCCCTTGCCATTATACCTCGGTCTGGCAAAAGGTAGAGAAGAGTACGAAGTTTCTTGTTACTTTTTTTTTCTTAATAGAAATTCCCCATTGCTAAGTTGTCCTTATAGGCATTAGGCAGTATACAGTAGTGTCTAAGAGGCCACCAGATGGCGCTGGCATACCATCTTCCTAGGGCACACCACTAGAGAACCAATCAACACTGACAAATTAAATCATTTTCCACTATGTCATTCATTCAATCGTATTTATTGAGCGCTTACTGTGTGCAGAGCACTGTACTAAGCGCTCGGGAAGTACAAGTTCTCAACATATAGAGATGGTCCTTACCCAACAGCGGGCCACCAAATTTTCCCACCACAATAACGCTTTCATTATGTCACTATAACAGTATAGAAAGCACTATAACAAGTGGTATTAAAATGTATTTTAAATAGTAACCTAAACTAGGTCATAAAATTGATCTCATGATTTGTGAGTTACCAGTAGTTGCGGTAGTTTCATAGTGGTAGTACTTGTAGTAGCAATAGTATTTCTCAAGTGCTTACAATGTTCAGAGCACTAAGAACTGAAAAAGAGTATATAAAAGGGAATAAAACATGGACCTGATAGGTCTAGGCTGTATTATAGATTCTTAACTGCTAGATAGGGAACTCCTTGATGGCAGAGATCATTATTAATTTAATTGTATGCTCCCAAGCACCTGGTACAGAGTTGTACACAGAGTAAGCACTCATTAATTAATTTATTAATCCATTCAATTATATTTATTGAGTACTTATTGTGTGCAAGACTCTATACTAAGTGATTGGGAGAGTACGTTACAACAATGTAATCGATTAATTGATTGATATGTTGTTAAAAAACCTCACTTTTCTTCAGGAATTTTGTCAACCCACTGTGACATTGTGCTGACTCTATGAAACAATTCATTATCGTTCATGAAAAAAGCGTTTTCAATTCTTTTATAAATCTTCATGGTTATGCCTCAAGAGCATAATCATCTGTATATAACAACCCCTAGGTGACTGTTTCAAAGACTTTTAATGATGCACATAGTGTGATGGTTTGGAATACTTGAACTCATAGATAACCTAAATATAGTAAAACACCATAAACTGTTCTGTTCATATGATGGAGGTAAAATTAGTTGCAAAGTAGTAAGAAAAAGGAAATACCTTAGTTTTGTGCATGACTCATTTTATTTTATTAAAGGCTCTCATCCTGTTTATTCCACACATACCATTCAGTAATTAACCTTAGAAATAATCTATTTTTAAATTCAATTAGGTTCTAATTATGTAGCATTTCAAATTGTAATTTAAATCTAATTCACCCACAGTACAACCTGGCAGGATGAATTATCATGATCTCCTGGGGAGAAGGCTGAGATCACATTTTCTTTCTAGGAATTGATTAGTAAAATGATATCACCATGAGTGTTGCTTCTCTGGATTCCTACAGTAGTCAGTATTGTCGCCTTTGAATAATCCACCATCCTTATGACTCATGCTGGAAATTCATCCAAAACTTGGTGGTATAGCAGAAAATCAAAGCAGCAACTTAATTATTCCATTAGTAGACTATGTACTTTTTCTTAAATGGTGTAAAATGAACCCCAGGTGCAATATACATATATATATATATATATTCAGGTATATATATAGATATATATAGATATATATAGATAGAAATATTCAGGTATATATATATATATATTCAGGTACATATTCCTGAATGGTATATATATATATACCATATGATCATATGCTGGAGGTGAAATTAATTGCAAAGTCGTAAGAAAAAGGAAATACCTTAGCTTTTGTGCATGACTCATTTTATTTTATTAAAGACTCTCATCCAGTTTTTGCCACACATACCATTCAGGAATATGTATATTCCTGAATGGTATATATATGTGTGTGTGTGTATATATATGTATGTATATATATATATATGTATATATATGTATGTATATATATATATGTATATATATATATACCATTCAGGAATATACATATTCCTGAATGGTATGTGTGGCAAAAACTGGATGAGAGTCTTTAATAAAATAAAATGAGTCATGCACAAAAGCTAAGGTATTTCCTTTTTCTTACGACTTTGCAATTAATTTCACCTCCAGCATATGATCAGAGCAGTTTATGGTGTTTTACTGAATTTAGGTTATCTATGATATTAAATATTCCAACCCATCACACTGTGTGCATCATTAAAAGTCTTTGAAACAGTCACCTAGGGGTTGTTATACACAGATGATTATGCAAAGGAGTCCAAGCTGTTGAGCAGGAAATAATATTATTCCCTTTCAGGACAATGTGTTACGTAGTTAATAATGAGATCTCATCTGGGCAAGGAGGAATTCTGGGTAGAGGTGGGCAAAGCTTTTGTGGATGTCAATCTTTCTAGCTCATTTTTCCAACCACCTTGCCATACTTACCTGGAAATGAGGTGTCACATTTTTGTGTTGGCCAAAATTTGGAGGCCACATTTGGGACCACATGTACTCTTTTATAACACCCATCTCCAAAGGACTCACTCCATCCCAATTCTTGCCATGGCAAACCTATTGAGAGAATGAAATATTTTCACAATATCTGGGCACATCCATATAGAATTATTCATAAATTCCTTTAAACATTCGGAGAATTATCATGGCCTAGTGTATAGAGCACAGGCTAGGGAGTCAGAAGGACCTGGATTCGATTCCCAGCTTTGCCATTTGTCTTCCCTGTGACAAATCACTTCACTTTCTCTGTTCCTCAGTTACCGCATCTGTAAAAGGGGGATTAAGACTGTGAGCCCTTTGTGGGACATGAACTGTGTCCAACCAGACCTTAGTACCATACCTGGCATATAGTGAGCACTTAACAAATGCCATAAAAACAATCAAAACAAAACAAAGCAAAATTCAATTTATTTACATTCAATTTATTTCTTTGAATCTCCACCTCCTCCATTAGCGTGTCAGCTCCTCGTGGACAGGGACTATGACTTCTGCTTCTGGTATGCTTTTCCAAGGACTTAGTATAGTGCATTGTCTTCAGTAGGCTCTCAATAAATACCATTTATTACTCCTTCTAAGAATAATAACAACAGTTATAATAATACTAATTATGACATTCATTAAGCACTTACTATGTATCAGGCACAGTACTAAGTGTTGGGGTAAATACAAGATAATCAGGTCAGACACAGTCCCTGTCCCACACAGGGCTCACAGTCTAAGTAGGAGGGAGTACATCACAGAATCCCCATTTTACAGGTAAAGAGACTGAGGCACAGAGACATTAATTGGCTTGACCAGGCTCATAGAGCAGACAAGTGGCACAGCCATGATTAGAACCCATGTCCTCTGATTCCCAGGCCCATGTTCTTCCCACTAGGCCAAGCTGTTTTTCAAAGTGAGACTGAGGACAGTCAATTTTCATACTAATCGAAATATCTATAGTAAATGTAGATAGTAAAACTATATACTAAAACTAGTATAGTATACTATAGTGTACTAGTATTATATACTAGTATTACAGTATAGCATACTATTATAGTATAGTAAAACTATAGTAACTGACCAACTCTATGTAGGTGTGATATGATCCTACTAGAAGAGGCGCACTCACAGCTTCTTGAGCAGTTTTGAGAGCATTAAGTGAGCCATAATCGAATGGCAAAAGGGGGT
This sequence comes from Tachyglossus aculeatus, assembly GCF_015852505.1. Lineage (NCBI taxonomy): Eukaryota > Metazoa > Chordata > Mammalia > Monotremata > Tachyglossidae > Tachyglossus > Tachyglossus aculeatus. Next base: position 3,914,050 of record NW_024044829.1, read on the forward strand.
CCTGAACACTGAGATCCTGAAACACGACCAACAACAACACTGAGACAGTTTTCACCATCAGGAAAATGGTTTACTCAGTGTATATTCTGCAGGGAGCACTGAATTAGACACATGGGGAATACAAAAAAAGTGACTAGGCACTGGCACAACCTTAAGCAGTTCACAGTCTAGCAGAGAAAGCCATACGAAAAATAATAGTGCCACATTATAAATTCAACTCTACTCAATGGGAGACACACATTTCACCTAGTGAAGCCCTTCAGTGCAACACAGTGAGTTTATCCCCCTTTCCCGACCAGCATTTCTTTTATTGCAGTCCAGTGAAAGGTAGAGAGTCCCAACATAAAAATGTTTATGAGCTTTCTGCCCCTGCAGGGAGTTAGGGTTTTAGTAAGACAACTAACATTCAGGAAGGCATTAGGTTGAGGCAGGTATTTGCTCCAGTCCTATTGTGAAACATGTTACTTTACCAATGGGTAAGCCTTCTGAAATGGGGCTTGTTGAGGAAGATAATTTTCTGAGCGGTAAAGCAATTCTGAAGGTGAAGACAATCAACTTAGATAAAAATTCCTCCTACTGAGCAGGAAAATCATTCATTCAGTCATTATTACTGACTGTTTCCTGTGTGCAGAGCACCGTACTAAGTTCTTGGGAGAGTACAACATAACAGTAAAGTCCAATCATGCAACTTTATCACCAAAGTAGAATTTCCCCAAGTGAATGAGAATCACACAAAATATAATACACACCAGATAATAGATCAGGAGATTCATTACATTTCCTAAGCCAATCAATAGATGGTATTTATTGAGCACTTATTGTGTGTACTGCACTGTATTAAGCCCTTGAGAGAGTACAACAAAGTTGACAGACACGTTCACTGCCCTCAAAGAACCTAGTCTCGAGGGGGTCCATTTACACTTTCCATTAAGCATCCATAAAAAGCAAATCAGTCATATATGGAATACGGGGAGCCTGGGAACCTTGTTTCCACCGAGTTTTGTCTATTAAGCATGCTGGACCATGAAGGCGTGGTTCATCTGTTTAATTAGCTTCAGTTAGAATTCGCTTTCCCTTCCTCAGAGTGGACTCCCAGAGAAGGAATGTCGCTAATTAGGATTCCATTCTGAAGACAGCTTTCTACACCAGATCTTTCTCATGGTATTTTTCATCTCTGTATTTCTCAATGTGTAAGGTAAGGGGTTGAACATGGGCGGGATGATGGTGTAAAAGAGACAAAACACCTTATCAGAGTAGCTGGAGGGGGTCGCAGGTAGGTGAAGATGGAGGGCATGAATAATAAGAAGACCACCGCCATGTGAGACCCACAGGTGGAGAAGGCTCTGTGGTGCCCTTTCACGGAATGGGTTCTTAGGGAAAGCATTATGACAACATAATAAACCAACAAGATGATGAAAGTGACCAAGGCCACTATCCAGGAATTTGCCATCATCAGGATGCTTACAAGGTACGTATCGACACAGGCGACTTTCAGCAAGGGAAAATTATCATAGAAGTAGTGGTCAACATCACTGGGACCACAGAAGGGCAACTAGAAAACCATGAACAATTTGGGAAAGCGTGGACAGCCCCACCCACCCAGGAATCCAAGATCAGGAGTTTGCATTTCTTCCTACTCATGATGACCATGTAGTGTAGAGGCCTGCCACTGCCATAAGAATGAAGATTTCGATGCATGTAAATAAGTGCATGCTGAAGAGTTGCAACATGCACTTGTTGAAAGTAATGACTTTTGTTTTAGAGAGAAAGTCCCGGATCATTTTGGGGGTAACAGTAGACATATAGCACGTGACTATGGAAGACAAGTATGGCAGGAAATAATGCATAGGTTGGTTGACAAGATGGCTGCATCCAACGCTGATTTGAATGAGAAGACTTCCCATTAAGAGGATAATGTAAAAGGACAAAAACAGCACAAAGCAAAATATCTGAACGTTCTGGTCTTGCGAAAGTCCCATGAGAGTGAATTCTATGACATTTTTCTTATTTCCCATTGACTTTTTGCAGGTGGTGAAAAAACGCCAAGAGTTCTGTCCCTGAAATGATAGAAAAAAACCAAACAAGCATGGTTTACTGGGATTTAACTATATTGATCGAAGAGCCTAGCCTCTGTAAACATTAATTTGGTTGATCAGTAAAAAGAGTTGAAGGGCTCTGAAATACAAATTCCAGATTCTGTTTCCCTCAACAGTTGCCTCTACCCTTCCCAAAATCCATATTCATTAGGGTTGGTGGGAGAAACCTGAACAATAGTGATAAGACTGGAGAACTGTGGGTCCAGAGATGCCTTGAGAAAAGGTTTAATTCATTTTGAACATCTATAGGTAAATGTTCCCAATTGTGCCTCCCCTTTCCCAGGGGAAAGATTTTCTATCTGGAAAGATTATCTCTCTGATAGAGGTGATCAGTGTAGTCGATCAGAATTGTAAAAGCCCCGTTTTCAACCAAAGTCTTATTAAACCTTGATTATTAGGCTATTTTATATTGTGGCCATCTTGAAATTGAGAAATATAGATACATAGAATTAATATGTAGAGAGAGGCGGAAAGACAGAGAGGGGAACACCTCCTTCGACTTGTAAAAGTTTTTGCAACTGACAGAAGGTGTAGATGTTTCCTGATTTTGACTTTGCTGAGTACGCTTGACTTCTTCTATTGCTATTTCAATTCAGGTTTCTTCCAACTTCTCCAAGAAAAGCATCGTGGTAACTATCGCCTACCCTCCCTCCACAGAGGGTCCCTTCTCCCAGTCTGATCTGTGCACCGGGGATAAGAGTGGCTCCCACATTCTCCCAGACCGCTCCATCACCACTGAGAAAGGCACATGGTAACTGCCACTTTCCCTCCCTCCACCGAGGGTCCTTGCTCTCAGCATTATCTTGTATGCACCAGGATGTAGATAAAAGCTTCTCCTGCTCAAACTTCATTCCTCCACTGTCACAGAGAAAAGCTTCCAGGATAACTGCTTCTTTCCCTCCCACCATCCAGGGTCCCGACTTCCAGCATATTCTATACACACCAGACCAGAGATAAAAGCTGCTCCCTCCATCACCTCCAAGACTTTGATATTATTTTGTTCATCCTTTTATGTTGTGTATTAATGTATCTACACTCCTGGTGTTTCTATCTCCAATTCCTTATCCCCACTTAAACTGTTAATAATAATAATAATAATGTTGGCATTTGTTAAGCACATACTATGTGCCAAACACTGTTCTAAGCGCTGGGTTAGATACAAGATAATCTGGTTGTCCCACGTGGGGCTCACAGTCTTCGTGGGGCTCACAGTCTTCATCCTCATTTTATAGATGAGGTAACTGAGGCACAGAGAAATTAAGTGACTTGCCCAATGTCACATAACTGACAAGTGACAGAGGCGGGATTAGAACCCACTACCTCTGAATCTGAAGCCTTGGCTCTTGGAACACCATGAGGAGCAGGCACCATGTCTAATTTCCACTGGTGTATTATTTCCCTGCACTCAGTCCAGTGTTCTGCACACAATAAGCACTTAATAAATATTTTAATCTACTAGAATTATTTAGAGTGCTTCTCAGGGGTTGGATGTCATGGTTTCCACATTGGGTGATGTTACTGGGAAGAAACAAACTCAGGGGGCATACAGGAAAATTATAAAATATGGCTCAGTGGAAAGAGCCCGGGCTTGGGAATCAGAGATTGTGGGTTCTTATCCCAGCTCCGCCTCTTGTCAGCTGTGTGACTTTGGGCAAGTCACTTAACTTCTCTGTTCCTCAGTTACCTCCTCTGTAAAATGGGGATTAAGATTGTGAGCCCCACATGGGACAACCTGATCAATTTGTATTTCCCCAGAACTTAGAACAGTGCTTTGCACATAGTAAATGCTTAATAAATATTATTATTATTATTATTATTATTATCACCCACCTATAAAAACTAGATATAGGAAAAGATAGCCAGCCTGTGCTAAGATTACCCCTTAGTTACAAATACCTATGTACCCAGAAATGATTAGAAGGGAGCATAGTGCAACTTACTCCAAACTGCAACCTCCCCAGATCACCCCAACGAGCAGGGGGGAAGTGACAACTGTAAAAAACCAAGAACACAACGCACCACAACTGAGAAAAAAATGCCTTCTAATGAGAAGCAGCGTGATCTAGTGGATAAAGCACATGCCTGGAACTCAGATGACCTCAGTTCAAATTCTGGTTCTATCACCTGTCTGCTCTATGGCCTTGGGCAAGTCACTTAACTGCTCTGTCAGTTTCCTCATCTTTAAAATGGGAATTCAATGAGAATGGATGAATGAATGAATTTAGTACAGTGCTTTGCATATAGTAAGCGCTCAATAAATACGGTTTAATGACTGAATGAATAGCAAGTAATTCCAGTGCTTAGAACAGTGTTTAGAACATAGTAAGCACTGAAGAAATACCATTATTATTATTAACAAATACCATAATAACAATCAAGAGGGAGGAGGGAAATAGCTATTTAGGACTACTAGTCCTAAAGCTGTTTAGGACTACTAGTGAATCCAAACAATGTGAGGTGAAGTATCAGAAATGAGAAAGGAGGGAAAGAGGTAAAGGGCAATAATAAATGTTAAGAGTAAGGGAATTGATGAAAGTGGAGATTTTGAGAAATGAATAAATATCAAGAAAAGGGGAGTAACGGACAGTATCCAAAGTGCTGGGAAGCAGTGTGGCCTATTGGAAAGAGCTCGGGTCTGGGAGCCAAATGACCTGGGTTCTAATCCTCACTGCTACATTACCTTGGTAAATCACTTAATTTCTGTTAATTCAACTGTAAAATGAAGATTAAATCCTACTCCCTCTGATTTAGAGTGTGAGTCCCATCTGGGAAAGGGACTGCATCCAACTTGATTATTTACCCCAGCACTTAGTACACTGCTTGGGGTATAATAAGTGCTTGACAAGTACCATTAAAAAATGGATGCTTGTTTTTTTTCAATTCATCTTCCCACACTGCTGCTGGTGTTGGAAATGAATCAGAGAGTAAGATCCCACGAGACCAGGTGTGGGGAAAGAGAGCAACTAGAAAATGGATTAATAGAAAATCTAGGATTATACGAGCAAAAACTAGAGAGATAGAAGAAAGCGGGAAATATACGGAGGAGAAAGATGGGTATGTGAAAAAGCAGGAATCAATCAATCAATCGTATTTATTGAGTGCTTACTGTGTGCAGAGCACTGTACTAAGCGCTTGGGAAGTACAAGTTGGCAACATATAGAGACGGTCCCTACCCAACAGTGGGCTCACAGTCTAGAAGGGGGAGACAGAGAACAAAACAAAACATATTAACAAAATAAAATAAATAGAAGAGATATGTACAAGTAAAATAAATAAATAGAGTAATAAATACGTACAAACATATATGCATATATACAGGTGCTGTGGGGAAGGGAAGGAGGCAAGGCGGGAGGGATGGAGAGGGGAAGGAGGGGAGAGAAAACAGGGGGCTCAGCCTGGGAAGGTCTCCTGGAGGAGGTGAGCTCTCAGTAGGGCCTTGAAGGGAAGAAGAGAGCTAGCTTGGCGGATGTGGGGAGGGAGGGCATTCCAGGCTAGGGGGATGACGTGGGCCGGAGTTCGACGGCGGGACAGGCGAGAACGAGGCACGGTGAGGTGATAAGCGGCAAAGAAGCGGAGGGTACGGGCTGGGCTCTAGAAGGAGAGAAATGAGGTGAGGTAGGAGGGGGCCAGGTGATGGAGAGCCTTGAAGCCGAGGGTGAGGAGTTTCTGCCTGATGTGCAGATTGATTGGTAGCCACTGGAGATTTTTGAGAAGGGGAGTAACATGCCCAGAGCGTTTCTGGACAAAGACAATCCGGGCAGCGGCGTGAAGTATGGATTAAAGTGGGGAGAGACAGGCGGATGGAAATCGGAGAGGAGACTGATACAGTAGTCCAGACGGGATAGGATGAGAGCTTGAACGAGCAGGGTAGTGGTTTGGATGGAGAGGAAAGGGTGGATCTTGGCAATGTTGCAGAGTTGAGACCGGCAGGTTTTGGTGACGGCTTGGATGTGAGGGGTGAACGAGAGAGCAGAGTCGAGGATGACACCAAGGTTGCGGGCTTGCATGAAAGAAAACTGAAAGTACAAAATACTCCCAAAATATGGGAGAAATAAGTGGAGAAGAAAGTAAAATGACTTGAAAAAAGAGAGAAGCAGTGGAAAAGGTCTAGTCAGATGTACCTGAACACAAAGTAAAAATACTTGCAAACAGTCTCCTCGACTTTGTGGAAGAAGCCGGTTGTGGGCTGGGATTTTCTCTATTGTTGTACTGTGCTTTCCAAGAGCTTAATACAGTGCTCTGCACACAGTAATCACTCAGTAAATATGATTGAATAAATTTCCCAAGTATTTGGGAAGACTTAAAATACTCTGGAATCAAAATAGACACACATTAAAGGAAGGAGTTGAATAACAACGACCAAAAAAGAAACTCCTCCCCAAAAATCAGAACGTGCTTTTAAAGGCAGGAAAATGCAAAATGTAAAAGAAAAAAAAGGGGAGAGGCCATTAGAAGAAAATCAGGAAGAAGGGAAGGGACAAGGAACAGGCCAGGAGAAGACTATCATTTGTGTACCCCAACCATATATTGACAGGATACACGTGTGTGTGTGTGTGTGTGTGTATGCGCACTCACATTTAGGCTCATATTCTATTTTAAAATGCCATCATTATCCCCATCCCCAAATGTTTAGAAGAGTACACTCAAGTGTTGGCTGTGTAGAGACAAATAATAGTGAAACTGAGGTAGTGGAGAAGCAATAACATACTCAGCACCACACTGTAGATTAGCAGTGGGGACAAATGAAAATGGGACAGTTGTTCCTGCCCAGATGTATGCATATTTGCCAGCCTGATTTCCCCTTTTAGACTGATGACCACCTTTAGAGTGTCCTGAAGTTTAACGATACTTACTTCCAATACCTTTTCTCTGCAGCCCAGTTAGAACAGGTACTAACATGAAAAGATTCAGTTTCTTGATGCTGAAAGGCTGAAAAGTGTATGGATGGTGACTGATGGATCCAGTAGAATTTCATGGATCCAGTAGATTTCTAGCATCCCTTGGGGAAAAGAACTCCAATGAGCCCAACAAGTAAAGTTCCTCAGTCCTGCCTGGTTCCAATCATCTTAATTTGCAAAGTTTGGATCTCAAACACCCCTAACCTCAAGTTAAGGTTCTCTTCTTTGTGATGAAGCTGACATGATTACCAGATTTACCGAGAATTTGTTTGTTCTGCTGGACTCGCAAGAGCTAAGCCATCTTTTCATCCACAGCAGAGGAGACCACAAGAAATAAATCTGTCACTGCTAGCATGACAAAGAAACACATTCAGTTAATCTCTCTGTAAGTATGAAAGAAACGCCGGAAATGCTGCTTTGAAAAGGATTGAGCAGAGAGCAGGAATATTTAGGGGCCTTAAAGTGAGCTGGGGAATAATTCTCCAGGGGCATTTTAACCAGATTCCCTCCAAAGTGTCACAAGCCAAAAACCAGATTTCATTTCCATTTCTCCCTGGACCGGAATGGAGTTCGAATGCTGCCTCACGTGAACTGATTTCTTTTCTTCTCAGCTTCTCTCTAGGACTAGGCTCAGGGAGTTTTTCCACTGAATGTACAGTACATTTGCTGTAGTGCCGGAGAATTATGCCAAATTTCTCAGTCATTGATCAGGAAAAATGGACGAGCACTCCAGACCTGAACAATTATGTCAAGTAATGTCTGTAGTGCTCTTGACTTGCACAGAATCATCCGCATTCTCTCGGTCCTCCCTTACCGTGATCCCTCTGGGGCAAGGAATGCAACAAGCAAGGAGATGGGCAGGAGTACAGAACATTGTGAAGTACCATCTTTGCCCACGTTATCCAGCCTCCTGCAGAACAAAGGGCTAGAAAACATAGATCTGACTCCCAGAGCATGGCAGGGAATGTGTCTGTTTGTTGTTGTATTGTACTCTCTTAAGCACTTAGTACAGTGCTTTCCTCACCGTAAGGTCTCGATAAATACTACTGAATGAATGAATGCATGGCATTTCTGAGAAAACAAGGAAATTCTACCAAATGTCTCCCAAGGAGCAGCCTTTAACAGCCTTGGAGAGAGGGGAGGGAAAAGGTGTAGTAAGCATTGTAATTAGTCAACAGAGCAGGGTAGGGAATGAAAGATGGGTGCCAGGCTGGGATCAGATTGCATCAAATGACTTGCAGATATCAACCTTAGGCAACAAGATTTATTGGTATTCATAATTCAACCCCTTCTACTAAGGGTGGGTAGATCAGTTAGGGGGCCTAGTTGTATCTGTAAACCAGTCAAACCGTTATTTTGTAAACTGCACACTTCCTCCTCCCTCCCCTAGGATAACCCCTCTCTGTGGCAATGTGGGTTCCCAGGAATCACACCTGGGCGACAAGAGCACTCGCTCAAGCCCCCAAAGAGGTGCCCAGGGCTGCCCCTAAGACCACTGTTCTGGGCATGGGTAGGGTCACTCAAATCAGTGATCTTCTGGGCCACAAATCAAGTGATATCATTTATTGAGCATTTGCTCAGTGCATAGCACCATACTAAACATTTGGGAGAGTGCAATCGAGTTAGAAGACATAATCCCAGTCCACAAGACATTCATAGTCTAGGAAGGATCTTCCAATGTGAATTGGTACTGTAGTGCTCAAGGTAGAGTCCTGCACAAGCCAAATTCCAGGTTCTCACCGGGCCATAATAAATGTGCACTGAATCTAACCCCACACCTGATGTTCCACTGGCCAAATCCATTTGCACATCACCTGACTTTCAGAAATTAGGGTGAGTTCCTCACAAGCACACTAATGATACACAAGTTCAATAGCCCCAGCAGTACTGTAAGCTTGTTGTGGTTGGGAAACATGTCTGCTAATTCTGTTGTACTCTCCCAAGAACTTAGAACAGTGCTCTGCACATAGGAAATGCTCAATAAATACGGTTGATTGACTGATTGGATGACACAGACTTCTCACATACATGAGGTACCATCTGTGTGTCCTTTTCGGTGGCCATGTTTTCTAGAGGACAATGACAAAGGATAAATAATATCATACTTATTGAATATCCTGGGTGTTTACTGCATTAAACACTTGAAAGTGTACATTGTAACAAAGTAGGTTGACACATACTTCCAGGAACTTTGAACAGTCTACACAACAGGGGGTGGGGCCACTAGTATGTGTAGAGGTGTGGGTGGGGGAAGGAGGGGAAGCCCAAAAGCAGAAAATATGGAAACATTGTGACCAGAGGGAAAAAGAGAGACAGAGAGGTCAGCTTTAATCTCCATTTTACAGACTGAGAAATTGAGGCAGAAAGTTGTTGGGTAATTTGCCTAAAGTCGTTACATTGGTCAAACAGTTTCCTGAATTCCAAATCCAATACTCCATTAATTATTTGGAAATCCTTTCAGGATAGATAAAGTTGTGCATACAGGGTGATGGTGAAAGAAGCCAGAACGTACCCCCTAAAACATTGCGACGGGTCTCATCTGTTCATTTATCTTGTGCTTTTAAGAAAAGTCTTTAATTTTCCATGACTTCAGCCCTAAAAAGGGAGTATGAAGCAGTATGTTCTACAGGAAACAGCAGAGAAGTGGGAGCCAGAGGACCTGGGTTCTAATCCCATCTCTACTAGCAGTGGTTCAGTGAATAAAGCACGGTCCTGGGAGTCAGAGCAATATGGGTTCTAAACCAAGCACCACCAAATTTCGTCTGTATGATCATGGTCAAGTCACTTCACTTCTCTGGGCCTCAGTTCCCTCATATGCAAAATGGGGATTCCCAGTTCTGCCTCCTCTTTAGACCTGAGCCCCACGTGCGATCTGATTAGCTTGTCTCTAGTACAGGGCTCGGCACATAGGAAGTGCATAACGAAACACTTTTATTATTATTATTATTATTGTTATTATTATTATTATTATTATTATTATTACGAGCCTGACTTGAAAATGGAGTGGGAATGATGTCTGGGAATGAAAGGGGACAAAGGCCTGGCTGTGTTGAGTAGGGTTATGGACATCAGTCACACCTCCTTTCCAAGTGCTCATTTTCACTTACAGCATTGGCCTTGCTGGCCTGCTCCCAGACTGAGCCCACTTTTTCCTCTTCTCCTCCCTATCCCCCTGCCCTACCTCCTTCCCCTCCCCACAGCACCCGTATATATGTTTGTGCATATTTATTACTCTATTTATTTTACTTGTACATATTTACTATTCTATTTGTTTTGTTAATGATGTGCATCTAACTTTATTTCTATTTATTCTGATGACTTGACACCTGTCTACATGTTTTGTTTTGTTGTCTGTTTCCCCCTTCTAGACTGTGAGCCTGTTGTTGGGTAGGGACCATCTCTATATGTTGCCGACTTGTATATTCCAAGTGCTTAGTACAGTGCTCTGCATACAATAAGTGCTCAATAGATACAATTGAATAAATGAATGAATAGCAGGAGAATATGTATGCTAGCCTTGCCTCAGACCTATCCCTAACATTACCCCGTACCTGCAATCTAATCCTAAAAATAACCTAAACCCTAGTCCAACTAATAATACTAGCTAAATCAGATCCTGATTATACTCACTTTATGCTCTTAAGGCTAAGTTCATATGCAACAAGCTGCTCTTCCTTTTATTTGAGTGCTATATTCTCCCAAACCCACCTCAAATGAAGAGGTTGCCACCAAATTCTTCCTCCCCCTTTCTTAAAATGCTTGTGAAATATTTTGCATGAACCAGATCCAGCCCCCACCACCCACCACCTAGCCTAGCTAACTCCATTAGCCTATGGAGTTAATCTAACAACATAAATTGACACCAGAATATTTGATGATGCAAAACCCTAAATAATCTCCTAAAGTTCTGAAAGAGTCAATGAAGCTCCTTCTGTGCCTCACCAACCACCAGGGAGTGACTTATGCATATCCCACAGAGGAACTCACTGAAAACTAACATTTGCTGACACGGCACAACCCATACCAAAACATAATTTCTGTTCCCTACCCTAGAAGTTTACAAATAATTTTAGCATCATAATTAATTTTTCATCTCATTAAGCAGAAACGGCTTTTTAGTGACAATGCCATTTCAAATTAAAAAAGGAAATACACAACTGGGTAAGATACAGTCACTGATTTGGAGGAAGAAGCATCATGGCCTAATGGAAAGATCATTTGCCAGGGAGTCAGAGGCCTGGGCTCTAATCCCAATTTTGCCAATTGCCTGCTGTTTGTTTGATTTTGGGCAAATCATTTCACTTATCTGTGCCTCAGTTTGCCTGTTCTTCCTCCTACTTAGACTATGAGTGCCATGCAGGACAAGGATTGTTGCCAACCTCACTAACTTGCACCTATCCCAGTGCTTAGAACAGTGTTTGAACCATAGTAAGCACTTAACATATACTATAAAAAGAAGGGATTATAATCTAAAACACAGGTAGACGTCATGTTCCTTCCAAGCCTATGGACAAAGAAACCTGTATTTGCAGTGCTATTGTTTGCAGTGCATTTGGAATGTACCCAAATGAGTAGGCAAATGACACCAAAGATAGCGAAGAATGGAGGGAGACATAGGAATGCATTTCATCTGCATGATTTTCTCTCTAAATGCAGTGTACAGCACCACACCTTCCTCATGGCCATTTTCATTGCTCTGTTCCTCAGCATGTAGATAAGGGGGTTGAACATGTGGGCAATGATGGTGTAAAACAGAGCGAACACCTTATCCTCGGGGAAGGTCTGGGCCGGCTGGAGGTAAATGAAGATGCAGGGCAAGAAAAGCAGTGCCACCACGGTGATTTGGGAAGTGCAGGTGGAGAGGGCTTTGTGACATCCTCCCGAAGAGGGGGTCCTCAGACTGTCTAAAATCATGATGTAAGAGAAGATCAAGACTATAAATGAGATCAATGCAATTGTTCCTGAATTGGCAAGGACTAAAAATCTTATCACGACAGTATCTATACAGGCCAGTTCCAGAAGAGGGTAAACATCGCAGAAATAGTGATCGATCTTATTGGGGCCACAGAAGGGCAAAAAAATGACAAGGTGCCACTGAACGATGGAATGGAGAAATGCTCCTCCCCAGCACACTGCAACCACTGTGGCACACCGCTGCTTGTTTATGATGACCATATAGTGCAAGGGTTTGCAGATGGCAAAATAGTGATCATAGGCCATCCCCACAAGGATGAAGACCTCAACTCCACCAAATAAGTGCGTGGCAAAGAGCTGCATCATGCAGTCACTGAAGGAGATGGTTTTCTGAGCCCACTGTTGGGTAGGGACTGTATATGTTGCCACCTTGTACTTCCCAAGCGCTTAGTACAGTGCTCTGCACACAGTAAGTGCTCAATAAATACGATTGATTGATTGATTCTAGGACAGCAAATCGCGGACCAGTTTGGGAATAACCATGGAAGTGTAGCAGACATCCATGAGGGATAAACGGCAGAGAAGGAAATACAGAACTACCTCTGATGGTGATGAGGATGAGGAAATTCCCAAACAGGATTGCAACATAACAGGAGAGGAACAGCCCAAAGCAGAATATCTGCAAATTTCTGTCACTGGACAGTCCTAAGAGAACAAATTCTGTGATATTGTTCCTATTTTCCATCCTGGGAATGAGGAATATTCATCTGAAATGATTACAAAATGAAACACTGTAAACATTTAGAAAATTGCAGCTCATTGCACATACAATTGAATACGACCTGCAGTATTGTTTCAATGTGTATGAGAACACTGCAAGAGAAATTTAATATCTTTTCTGAATGTACATCCCTTTCATTTCTAGAGAGATGATAATTTTTATTTATTTATTAAGCACTCACCACGTGCCAGGCATTGTGTTAAGAACTGAAATACGGACTAATCAGATAGGAAACAGTCCTCCCACATTGGGCTCACAATCTAAGAAGTAGAGAGAGGAAAAACTTAATCCCCATTTTACAGCTGAGAAAACTGAAGCACACAAGAAGAAGCCCAGCCTAATAGAAAGATCATGGACCTGGGAGTCATGAGATTTGGGTTCAAATTCCAGCTTTGCCACCTGCCTGCTGTGTCACCTCAACCAAATCATTTAACATATCTTTGCCTCAGTTTCCTCATTAAAGCCTACCACCCTCCTACCTAAACTGAGAGACTCAAATGGTATAGGGACTGTGCCTGGACTGATTAGCTTGTATCTACCCCAGTGCTTAGTGAAATGCTTGACAATAATATGGCTTTAACAAAAACGATGATAAAAATCATAAAAAATAATTATTATCCTTCATCAATTCCTGTGCATAACACAGAGTAAGTGCCTAATACCCTATTATAAATCAAGCAATCAATCGTATTCATTCATTCAATAGTATTTATTGAGGACTTACTGGATGCAGAGCACTGTACTAAGCACTTGGGAGAGTACAATATCACTGAATTGATAGACACAATCACTGCCTATTCTCAGTATTGTTAATAAGAGATTGAGTGGCTTGCTCAAGGTCACCCAGCATTCCTCTAGTCCAGGGGCAGAGCTGAGACTAGATCCAGGTCTCCCTCTCGCAGTCCTATGATCTTCTCATTGGCCCATGGTGGCCAAGAATAAATATATGTCTCTATAGATGATATCTGTGACATGAGGAGTTTCAGAAATTCAGGAATCTGATTTCCTGTCTCTAACAAAGCCCATCATTCATGGAATTCCTTTAAGAACTACCTGGTTAGGGCCAGGAAATCACATAAAAGTGTTTATTCAGATATTTTTAAAACAGATTTTGAGATATGCCAAAAGAGATATGGAGGGTTAAAAATGAATCTGGTCTGCCTCACGTTATTTTAGAATTATGCTGTGATTTAAGTGAAGACCAAAATTTATGGTCAGCTTTCCAAGGAGAGTCAGCCAATTTGAACCTAGGTCTTTGCAAAATGGATTTATTTTTATACTAAAATGACCAGGTACCTGCATAGGAAAAGTCCATGGACTAAAGCCTGAGAACTGACAGATCAAGAGAGAATGGTCATGTTATAAAAAAAACCCTCACCCCTTTGTTAGTCTTCCCACATTGATGTATTTCTGTGTGCTTGAATCTTTATTTCCAGTTATGTGAACCAAAAGTCTTTTCACAGCTGCATCAGGACAGAACTCAAGTCTCAGTGGAAGTGCAACCTTCACAATGGATGGGGGCAGTTTCCGAGAAACTGGAGTTTCTGAATCTCGAGTCATCTCTGGTTTCCCAGGAGTCAAATTTATTTCCTTGGGTCTGTCTGAGGCATGTGCCCACCTATGTCTTAGCTCAGAGGAAAATAAAAAGAGACAACTACAAGGTTTTCCCCCTCAACCCAGAAAATATTTGGGGCAGAGCTATTTTTGGGAAAAGTTTCTCCCAGAAGATGCAGTTAGCTGTTAAAGGTCCAGGGACCCTACCAGATCCCAAAGTCCCTGAAGTTCTTCCTTTGAGACTATGAGCTCCACGTGGGACAGGGACTATGTCCTACTCAATTTTCTTATATCCACTCCAGTGCTTAGTACAGTGCCTGGAACATAGTAAGTGCTTAACTACTACTACTACTACTATTATTATTATTATTATTATCATTATTATTATTATTGTTATTATTATTATTATCAGAGGTGGTTGCGGAACAAACCAGGAACTTTTCTTCAACATGTTGGAAAAAAGCTCATGGGCACTGCTATTGATTCTTTAACTTTGCTCATATTTTCAACTTTAATTGAACTCTTTGCTGATAATTTTCTTCTCCCCATATTTTACCCTCTTAACTACTCACTCAGTTCCTTTGTGGCCATCCTTACCAATTAGGCACAAAAAGGTTGATTTATGCTATTACTTAACTACTTAATTATTCATTTATCCATCTTTCCATGTTTTTTTCATCCAATTGGAAATTATTCTTTACCAGTCACCCCTAATAGATTGTAAGATCATTGAGCACAGTGATCACATCTTTTACCTCTATTGGATTCCCTCATTGGTTTAGAATTCTGTTCTGCATACACTCAATAAATACTATAGATTGCTTCATGAGCCAGTTACAGAAAGCAAATGTTTAACCCTAACTGTCAGCCTAAGGAATAAAGGTTCATTCATTCTTAACTTTGAACTATTTCATTCCACCATTTGGCTACTGAATTAGGCAGTTATGAAAACACTGAAGGAACTCATAAAACAAAAACAAGAAAGCACCATAGAGAAGAACTAGTAAAGTAAAAAGTAACATAAATCTTGTGGTGCTGGGCCATTATAGTCCTTAATGGGTATAGACCCAAGTGCAAGGATGACATGAAAATCTGTGAAGCATTCCATATTTTTCTGACGATTTTGACACCTGTCTACATGTTTTATTTTGTTGTCTGTCTCCCCCTTCTAGACTGTGAGCCCGATGCTGGGTAGGGGCCATCTCTATATGTTGCCAACCTGTACTTCCAAAGCACTTAGTACAGTACTCTGCACATAGTAAGCACTCAATAAATATGATTGAATGAATGAAAGAATGAATTGGTGTAAGTGGAGCAAGATTTGAAGGTCAAGGTCAAGTAGGAGATCAGGATTTATGTTAGTGCCCTTAGACTTTGCCTGTTCCTCTAAATAA
Source organism: Tachyglossus aculeatus (assembly GCF_015852505.1). Classification (NCBI taxonomy): domain Eukaryota; kingdom Metazoa; phylum Chordata; class Mammalia; order Monotremata; family Tachyglossidae; genus Tachyglossus; species Tachyglossus aculeatus. The sequence goes on from NW_024044829.1 coordinate 3,929,687, forward strand.
TGTTTTTTTGTTTTTGTTTTGTTTTTTGTTTGCTTTTTATCTTCTTTCTATCAGTCTTGAGTGTATGCTCTGTGGACAGGTATTGTGTCTACCTACTTGGTTGTACTGTACACCTCCAAGTGCTTAATACAGTGCCTTGCACAAGGTAAGCACTCAAAAAGTAATAATAATAATAATCGTCTTTGTTAAGCACTTACTATTTGCCAGGCACTGTACTAGAGAAGCAGCGTTGCTCAGTGGAAAGTTCCCGGGCTTGGGAGTCACAGGTCGTAGGTTCTAGTCCCAACTCTGTCATTTGTCAGCTGTGTGACTTTGGAAAAATCACTTCACGTCGCTGTGCTTCAGTTCCCTCATCTGTAAAATGGGAATTACAATTGTGAGCCCCACGTGGGACAACCTCATATTACCTTGTATTCTCCTGCCCCAGAGCTTAAAATAGTGCTTGGCAGATCATAAGCACTTACCAAATACCATCATCATCATCACTATTATTATTATTGCTAAGCTCTGGAGTGGATACAAGCTAAAGGGTTTGGACACAGTCCCTGTCCCACACGGGGCTCACAATCTTAATCTCCATTTTCCAGATGAGGTAACTGAGGTCCAGAGAAGTAGTGTGACTTGCCCAAGGTCATCCAGTAAGGCCACCCAAGGTGGATCTGGGATTAGAACCCAGGACCTTCTGACTCCCAGGCCCATGCTCTAGCCACTACACCATGCTGCTGCCTCCCAAGAAAAATTGATAGGTTGAATGATAGTAAGCAGAGACACCTCCAAGCTAAGTCCTGCTCAGAGCCTGCATGGCAGCGTCGAGCTCTCCTCAGCTGAGACCAGTCCAGCCTGGCTCCCCTTGGCTCCTCCAGGTCCAGGTCTACTCAGCTCTCTCGGGACAAGTCCACCCTGCTCTGCCGTGCTCATCTCCATCTCTTCAGGGTGCCACTCCATACATCTTAGGGGAAGCCAGTTTGCTTCTACATCCCAATTCCCTCCTGGGATCTAAACCCAACTTGAAATCTAGCCTAAAGTCAATCGTTCAGTTCATTCAGTCATATTTCTTAAGCACTTAGTGTGTGCAGAATGCTGATTTAAGTGCTTCGGAGAGTACACTATCACAATAAACAGACACATTCAAGTCATAGTCTTAAGTTTTGCAGAGTGACCTAGTGGATAGAACACGGGCTTGGGAGGACCTGGGTTCTATTCCTGCCTCCACCACTTGCCAGCAATGTGATGTTGGGCAATTCGCTCAGCTTCTCTATGCCTTAGGTACCTCATCTGTAAAATGGGAATTAAGCCTGTGTGTCCCACGTGGGACATGGACTGTATACAATCTGTTTGGATTGTATCTACCCCAGCACTAAAGTACACTGTCTGGCAAATAGTAGAAAAATGCCATTAAAAAAAATCACTGACGTTAACACCCCTCATCATGCTTCTGACAATAAACTATTTCACCTGCCAATGATGGGCAAATAAGCTTCACATTATAAAATAAAATGGTAACAAAGATATCTGAACATTCTCATGGGGGTGGTGCCTTATTGCCCCTCTGGCTTCTACATCCTATTCTTTAAACTCCATGGATATGCACATTATTGTCTCTAGACTTTTTATAATTACATTTCCCAGCATTTATTATCCATTCTAATAGTTTTTACATTTTTTTCCCATTATTCATTCATTCATTCAATCGTATTTATTGAGCGCTTACTGTGTGCAATGCACTGTACTAAGCATTTGGAAAGTACAAGTCGGCAACGTATAGAGACAGCCCCTACCCTTATCAGCAGCCATCTCCACATTCTGAGCTTCTTGCTCTTTCAAGTCCTAAATCCTTACATCACAGTTGCAAGTGCAGAAGAAGGTACACCTAGAACACAGTCCCCTTTCCTTAAATGAAAAAATATGATCCCAAATAAATCCTTTCCACTGAGCAATTCCAGGCCTACCCAACACCTTTAAACTACCTCAGCCTGGTGAATTATTCTCTTAGCAGTTATTCACCAATAGACAGAGCAAAGTGAAGATGACTTTTTTTAATGTTAAGTTTCTACTCTGTGCTAGACACAGTACTAAGTGCTGGAGTAGATACAAGATAATCAGGTTGGGCACAGTCTATATCTCCATGGGCCTCACTGTCTCAATTCTAATGTTACGGGTGACCTAACTGAGGTACAGAGAAGATAAGTGACTTACCCAAGGTCACCCAGCAGCCAAGCATCAGAATCAGGATTAGAACCCAAATCCTCTGACTACTAGGCTCATGATTTTTACACTAGGCAACATCATTAAAGAATATTGATTGCATTTGTTTAGTGCTTACTTATGTGCAAAGCTCTGTTCAAAGCACTGGGGTAGATACAAGGTAATCAGGATGTCTCACTTAGGACTCACAGACTTCATCCCCATTTTACAGATGAGAGAAGTGAGACCCAGAGAAGTGAAGTGATTTGCCCAAAGTCACACAGCAGACAAGTGGCAGAAGTGGGATTAGAGCCCACAACCTCTGACTCCCAAGCCCAGGCTCTTTGCACTAAGCCATGCTCCATGCCACCTCCCCTATGACTGAAAAGAGTTTTCAAACCCCACTCTGTGCCTCACCTACCAGCAAGAATAGACTGAGGCAATTTTATGAGTAGAACCCCCTGAAAACCCTGCTTTGCACATAAACATATAATAGAGACTGTAACTGCTAAAAGCCACATCTGCCATCACTGCACAGCACATATCAAAGACATAACTCCCACTCTCTGAAGCTTACAATTAATTTCAACATCAACTAAAGGCCATAACTGTTTTTCCATCGCAGTGAGCAGGAGTTATTCCTCTCTCTGAAAGTATTTTATTCGAAATGGCATAAAATTCTGGATGGCTGTATTAAATATAGACATTGTGGTGGAGGAAGGGATGTTACAGTCTGATAAACAGTTGAAATTCACATATACCCTGAGCCTAGGAGAAAACTCATGTCAATTGAACAGAATAGAGCTGCGTAGATAGAATAAGCCAAACACAGGAGGGGAAGGAGATGTAGACATCTGTTTCACCTGGCTGATTTTCCTTCCAAATGAGGTTTCCAACACCACACTTTTTTCATGGCCATTTTTGTCTCTCTGTTTCTCAGCATGTAGATGTTTGGGTTGAACATGGGGGCGATGATGGTGCAAACAGAGCAAGCACCTTATCCTCGGGGAAGGACTGGGCCGACCGGTGGTAAATGAAGATGGAGGGCAAGAAAAACAATACCACCATGGTGATGAGGGAAGACAATTGGAGAGGGCTTTGCGATGTCCTTCTGAAAAGCGGGTCCTCATACTGGCTAAAATGGTGATGTAAGAGAGACCAAGACTACAAATGAGATCAGTACAATTTTCCCTGAATCGGCGAGGACTAAAAATCTAGTCAAGTCCTTGTCTGAGCAGGCCAGTTCCAAGAGCGGGTAAACATCATAGAAATATTGATCGACCTTATAGGGGCCACCACAGAAGGGCAAAAAAATGACACGGAGCCACTGAACGATGGAATGGAGATATCTTCCTCCCCAGCACACAGCAGCCACTGTTTCACACCACTGCTTGTTCATGACAACCACATAGAGCAAGGGTTTGCAGATGGCAACATAGCAATCGTAAGCCATCGCCACAAGGATGAAGACCTCAACTCCACCAAATAAGTGCATGGTAAAGAGCTGAATCATGCAATCACGGAAGGAAATGGTATTCTTCTCAGCAAATCTCTGACCAGTTTGGGAGTCACTGTAGCAGAAGTCCATGAGGGAGAAGTGGCAAGGGAAGAAGTACCAGGGCTGTTTGATGAGAGAACTACTTCTGACAGGGATGAGGATGACGAGATTCCCTAAGAGGTTTGGAAAATACCAGGAGAGGAAGAGCCCAAAGCAGAATATCTGCAGGTTTCTATCACTTGACAGACCTAAAAGAACAAATTCTGTGAAGTTGTTCCTATTTTCTACCCTGGGAATGAGGAATATTTACTTGAAATGATTGCAAAATCAAACATCGTAAATAACATTTAGAAAATTACAGTGACCAGTTCATTCTACTTATAATTGAATACCACTTACAATACTGTGTCGATGGATATGAGAACACTGCAAAAGAAACTCTATATCTTTTCTAGATATGCATGCCTTTCATTTCTAGTGAGGTGATAATTTTTTTTTAATTCATTAATTGCTCACCATGTGCCATGCATTGTGTTAAGTACCAGAATACAGGCTCATTGGATAGGAAACAGTCCTTTTTCCATATAGGGCTCACAATGTAAGAAGTAGGGAGGGGGAAAGTTTTATCTCCACTTTGCAATGGAGAAAACTGAGGCACAAGAGAAGTAGCCTGGCCTAATGGAAAGAGCACAGACCTGGAAGTCACAGGATTTGAGTTCTAATTCCAGCTTTCCCACCTGCCTGCTCTGTGACCTTGACCAATTCATTTAATGTCTTTGTGCCTCAGTTTCCCAAATGTAAAATGGGAATTAAATTCTACCCCCTTCTACTTGGACTCAGTTCCCCCATTTTGAAAAACTATCTGTTAAGTGCTAACTATGTGCCAGGCACTGTTCCAAGCACTGGGATAGGTATAACCTAATAAGGTTAGATAGGGTCTGTGTCCGACATGTTGACATGTTGAAGCAGCCTAGCTTAGTGGAAAGAAGGCTGGGTTGGGAGCCACAGGTGGTGAGTTCTAATCCCAGCTCTGCCACTTGTCAGCTGTGTGACATAGGGTGAGTCACTTAACTTCTCTGTGCTGCAGTTACCTCATCTGTAAAATGGGGATTAAGATGGTGAGCCACAAATGATACAACCTGATTACTTGTATCTACCCTAGTGTTTATAACAGTGCTTGGCACATAATAAGCACCTAACAGTATTATTAGAATTATGTTAAAGTGATTTGCCCAAGGGCAAGCAGCAGACAAGTAGCAGAGCCAGGATTAGAACCCCCATTGTTCTTACTCCCAGGGCCACGCTTATTTGACGAAGTCACACCGCTTGTCTGCAGTGATTATCTTTTATCTATCCTAATATTTAGTACAGTGCTTAGCGCATAGGACTTAACAAATACCTTAATAAACTAATAACAAAAATAATTAATCCTGAATTTATTCCTGTGTATAACACAGAGTAAATCTTTAACAAATACCATAACTATTCTGAAACAAGCAATCAATCCTACTTATTGAGCACTTACTATATGCAGAGCACTGTATGAAGCACACTGGAGAGTACAGTATAACAGAGTTGATGCACACATTTTCTGCCCAATTATCATTAATATCATTATTAAAAGATTTAGTGGCTTGTCCATGATCACCCAGCAGTCCAGAAGCAGAGCAGGAATTAATAATAATAAAAATAAGAAGAATAATGGTTATGGTACTCTTTAAGCACTTACCATGTGCCAAACACTGTTCTAAGCTCTGGGGTAAATACAAGTTAATGAGGTTGGACATAGACTCTGTCCCACATGGGGTTCTCATTCTTAATCCCCATTTTACAAATCTGAGGTACAGAGGTACAAATCTGAGGTACAAATCTGAGTTACAGAGAAGTGAAGTGACTTGCTCAAGGTCACACAGCAGCTATGTGGTGGAGCCGGGATTAGAACCCAGGTCATTCTGCCTCCCAAACCTGTGCTCTATCGCCTAGGCCATGCTGCTTCCCATATCCAGGTCTCTCATTAATTAATTCATTCATTCATTCAGTCGTATTTATTGAGCACTTACTGTGTGCAGAGCACTGTACTAAGCACTTGGGAAGTACAAGTTGGCAACATATAGAGACGGTCCCTACCCAACAACGGGCTTACAGTTTAGAAGAGGGAGATAGACAACAAAACAAAAATACGGACAGGTGTCAAGTCATCAGAATAAATAGAAATAAAGCTAGATGCATGTCATCAACAAAGTAAATAGAATAGTAAATATGTACAAGTAAAATAAATAGAGTGATAAATCTGTACAAACATATATACAGGTGATGTGGGGAGGGGAAGGAGGTAGGGCGGGGGTGATGGGGAGGAGGAGAGGAAAAAGGTGGCTCAGTCTGGGAAGGCCTCCTAGAGGAGATGAGCTCTCAGTAGGGCTTTGAAGGGGGGAAGAGGGGTAATTTGGCGGATGTACCGAAGGAGGGCATTCCAGGCTAGGGGGAGGACGTGGGCCGGCGTCGATGGTGGGGCAAACGAGAATGAGGAACGGTGAGGAGGTTAACGGCAGAGAAGTGGAGGGTGCAGTCTGGGCGGTAGAAGGGATGATGTGAGGTGAGGTAGGAGGGGCTGAGGTGATGGAGAGCCTTGAAGCCGAGAGTGAGGAGTCTCTCTCCCAACCCTATCATCTTTCCACTGGGCGATAGTGTCCAGCATGAGGATGTTTCACAATTCAAACTAATTTCCTTTTTCTAATAAATCCCACTCTCCTTTGAATCTACACCTTCTCTTGGTGGTATAGTTTGTGTGTGCTGATGAAGCTCAGAGTTTAGAGCAAGAGAGCTATTCTCTCATTGGGGTTACCCATAATGGAAAGGTCTAAGCCAAAGCATCAGACAAAGTTGATTCACCTGTGTTGGGCAGCAGCAACATGAGAAAGAAGGCAATAGAAAAGGAATTCCATATTTTTGACCAAGAAAATGCTATGGACTATGAACCAGAACAAGTACAGAAGAAAATGGGTTGTTCCGGAGAAGACATGTCCAAGGAGTCACCATGGGTCAGAAACAACTCATAGGCAAACGACAACAACAATAAAGCCCATCAGTCACGGGTTTCCTTTAAGGACCACTTGATTGGAACCAAGAAATCACATGACACTGTCTATTCCGATATTTTTTAAACAGTCCCAGAGATCTGCCAAAAGAGAAACGATGGGCTAAAAACATGAATTTTTTCTGTCTCACAATATTTCAGAATTACGATTTTCCAAGGAGAGTCAGCCAATTCGAACCTAGGTCCTTGCAATCTGGCTTACTTTTTATATTAAAATGACTAGGGACCTGCAAAGAAAAGTCCATGAAGCAAAGAATGAGAACTGAGAAATTAAGAGAAACCTCTGTCGTTATAAAACAGGGGAAAAAAACCTTTTCCTCTGTGTTAGTCTTCCCACAATGATGCATTTCTGTGTGCTTGGATATTTATGTCCAGTCATGGGAAACAAAAGGCTTTTCACAACTGAATCAGGACAGAACTCAAGTCTCAGTGGAAGTCCAACCTTCACATTGGATGGAGGCAGTTTCCAAAACTCTGGAGTTTCTGAATCTCGAGGCATCTCTTGTTTCCCAAGAGTCAAATTTATTTCCTTGGGGCTGTCTGAGACTCAACCTCAGACACCTATGTGTGAGCTCAGAGGGAAAAAAAAAGACAACTTCAAAATTTTGCCATCGGCCTAGAAGATTTTTGGTGCAGAGCTATCTTTGGAAAAACATTGTCCTAGAAGACCGAGATGTTAAAGCGATGCGTTTTAAATGTCCAGGGACTCTGCCAGTTCCCAAAGTCCCTGAAGATCTTCCTTATCAGAGGAGCAGGTGGAACAAATCCAGGAACATTTCTTCATCATGTTGAAAACAAGTTTGAGAAAAGCTTCGTATGCACTGCTATCAATTCTATAATTTTAGCTATATTTTTGATTATAATTTAACCATTTGCTGATTATTTTCTTCTCCCCAGATTATACCGTCCCAACTACCCAGTCCGTTCATTTGCACACACAGCCAGCCATACAACATAGACATTATTAAAGAATTTAATGATTCACTTAACCATCTTTCAATATTCTTTTTTATCCAATTGGAAGTTATTCTGCACCTCTCACTGCCAATAGATTGTAAGTTCCTTGAGGCCAGGGATCATGTCATTATCTTTATTATATTCTTTCAAGGGCTTAGGTTTGTGCTCTGCATCGAGTCAATACTCAATAAATACTATAGACTGTTTCATGAGCCAGATACAGAAACCATACAATAATTCTAATGGTCAACATAAAGGATAAATTCATTCACCTTTAAATTTAAAACTATTTCATTCTACTAGTTAGCTACAGAATTATGCAGTTATGAAAACGTTGAAGAAAGTAACAAATCGCATAGCTAAGGTGCCTTCTTTAAAGACAAGCTGGTAAAAAAATACCCTTTGGAAATACTAAATTATACATCATCCACGTGCATTGAAACTCAGGTTTACCTAGTTCTAAATCATGGAAGAACTCTTTCCAAGTGGTCTTTAAATTTTTTTAGAATCAAAGAATCAACTGGAAATTTACTCATGGAGTTTGTGTCTCCCTCCAGAGCACAAACCACCCCAGCACATGGAGTGACGTGCAGGTCAAAAACACGAAGACCAGCCATTTGTGGAGAAGGTCTCCAAGAGGCCTTCCCTGTATAAGCTCTCTCTTCATTTACCTTCCCCACCCTCCTCTCTGCAATTACTCTGCACTTGACTGTGTACCTCTTAAGAACTTTGGTTTTCGCTCCAGTCCCCACCATTTATATTACATCTCCTTATGCTCTGATGTTTCCCCTGCTGTAATTTATTTTAATGTCTATCTCCCCCTGTAAACTGTCAGCTCACTGTGGGCAGGGGCAGTGTCTACAATTCTGTTGTATTGCACTTTCCCAAATGCTAAGTAAAAGTGCTCCAACGGCTTAATATAGTGGTTTGCACACAGTAAGCACTCAATAAATACAATTGAAAGAAGCCCTTGTCGGCAGGGATTGTCTCTCTCTATTGTTGTAGTGTACCAGTGTGCTTGGAATGCTCCGCACATGATAAGTGCTCAATAAATACAACTGATTGATTGATTAACAGCATCCCCTCCTGAGTTCAAGTGTTCTGGTACTATCACCCAGCACTGTTTTCCCAAAGGAAAACTAATGATCATTATGGTACTTGTTAAACACTATGTTCCAAACACTGGTCTAAGAGCTGGGGTATAAAGAATTTAATCTGGTTGGACACAGTCTCTGTCCTATATAAGACTCACACTCTTATCCCCATTTGGTAGATGAGGTCACTCAGGCACAGAGAAGTGAAATGATTTGTCCAGGGTCACACAGCAGACAAGTAGCACTGCTGGAATTAGAACCCATGTCCTTCTGACTCCCAGGCCCATGTTCTATCCACTAAGCCCTGCTCCAGCCCTTCTGGTCTCAGAGGGAATCAATCAATCTCAGAGGGAATCAATTCTCTCATACCCTCCTATATTCCTGTCGCTTTTGTAAAGGTTCTTTATAGTGACTGGAGGTCTAAGAGAAGTAATAGTTAGAAATGTGATATTTGTTAAGTGCTCACTATGTGCCAAAAATTGTATTGAGCACCTGGGTAGATAGAAAATAATCAGCTCAAACAGTCCCTTTCCCTCATAGGACTCACAGTCTAAGAAGGAAGCAGAACAGGTGTACAATCTCCATTTTACAGACGAGGAAACTGAAACACAGAGAAGTTAAGGGAGGTGCCCAAGGTCACACGGCAAGCAAGTGATCTTTATTATTATTATGACATTTGTTATGTGCTTACTATATGGATATAAGCCACCTCATGCTCCTTAAGGGAAGCCAGGGTTGACATTGTATTCCAATTCTCTCTTGGGATATAAATCCAACATGAAATCTAGGACAAATTCCAACCAGAGCCCTAGTTTGATTCATAGCCCTAACTCTTGCAGCATTGCCTAGTTCCTTCTGGGAATCAGAAGGAACTGGATTCTTATCCTGGCTCTGCCACTGGATGAGTGTGACCCTGAGAAGGTCACTCAACTTCTCTGTGCCTTAATTACATCGCCTGTAAAATGGGGATTTAGCCTGTTAGTCCCATGTGGAACACGGACTGTGTCCAACTTGATTAGCTTGCATCTATTCCAGTGCTTAAGTACAGTGCCTGACACACAGTAAGCACTTAAAGAATACCATTAGAAAAAGGAAAAAAATAAGAAAAACTCTGACTCTAGTACCACGCATCGTGCTTGCAAAAATCAGCTAGTATCAGCAGAAAATCACTTCTGATTGTCTACGTGCCAAGTGAGGGGCAAATCAGCTTCACATTATAACATAAAACTGCAACAAAGGTATCTGAACATTTTCATGGGGATATCTCCTTAATGCTGCTCTTGCTTCTACATCATGCTTTCAAACTTCATGGATATGCACATTATTGTCTCCAGGATTCTGAAAGCTACTTTTCACAGCATTTATCTACCACTCTAGTAGGTTTTCCATTTTATCTTATTTAACGGCAGTCATCGCCCTATTCTGAGTTTCTTTTTCTTTCAAGCCCTAAATCCTCACATCATAGTTTCAATAGCAGAAGAACATACCACTGAGAACACTGTCCCGTTTCCTTAAGTGAAAAATATGATCTCAAATAAATCCCTTCCATTGAGATATTCCAGGACTCCCCAACTTGTTTAAAAGACCTCAGCCTAATGAATTAGTTTCTTTTCAGTGTTATGCACCAATATTGTGCATTAATTGATGAAAAAGATGATTTTAACCATCTTTGTTAAGTGCTTACTGTGTGCCAGGCGCTGAACTAAGTGCTGGGGTAGATTTTAGATAATCATTTTGGACACAGTCTTGATTCCACATGGGGCTCTGAGTCTCAATCTCCATTTTACATATGGGGTAACTGAGGCACTCAGACAGATGTTAAGTGACTTGCCCAAGGTCAGACACAGGCAAGTGGCAGAAACGGGATTACAACGCAAATCTTTTGACATTTCGACTTGTGCTCTTTCCACTAAACACAGTACTTTCCACTTAAAAGTATAAATGCTTCCCCTTCCATTTCAGAAAAGAGTTTTCAACCCCTGTTCTGTGCCTCATCTACCAGCAAGGAGGGACTGAGGCAATTGTATGAGTAGTACCCACTGAGAACACTCTTTTGCACATAAGCATTTAATAGAAACTGTATCTGCTAAAACCCACATCTGTCATCGCTGCACAGCACACATCAAAAATGTAACTCTCTCTCCCTAGAAGTTTACATTCAATTATAACATCAACTGAAGACCGTAAATACTTTTCCATCCCTTAAGCTGTAGTTATTCCTTTTCTTGAACATATTTTATTTGAAATGTCATTGGATAATGCATGGCTGTATTAAATATGGGCACTGAGGTGGAGGAAGAGATGTTTACAGTCCGGTAAACAGTAAGAATTCTCGTTTCTCCTGAGCCAGGAGAAAACCTGGGTTGATTGTACAGAGAAGAGTTGGGTGGATAGAATAAGCCAAATGCAGGAGGGGAAGACAGGAGATGTGGACATCTATTTCACCTGCCTGGTTTTCACTACAAATGTAGCTTGCAGCACCAAGCTTTTCTCATGGCTGTTTCTATCTCTCTGTTCCTCAGAGTGTAGATGAGGGGGTTGAACATGGGGGCGATGATGGTGTAAAACAGAGCAAACACCTTATCCTTGGGGAAGGTCTGGGATGGCTGGAGGTAAATGAAGATGGAGGGCAAGAAAAGCAATGCCACCACGGTGATATGGGAAGCACAGGTGGAGAGGGTTTTGTGACGTCCTTTCAAAGGCTAAAATGGTGATGTAAGAGAAGACCAAGACTGCAAAAGAAACCAACACAATTGTCCCTGAATTGGCAAGGACTAAAAATCCAGTCAAGTCAGTATCTGAACCAGAAAGTTCCTAGAGAGGATGAGCATCGCAGAAATAGTGATTAGGGCCTCGGAAGGGCAAAAAAATGACAAGGAGCCACTGGACCATGGAATGATGAAATCCTTCTCCCCAGCACACTGCAACCACTGTGGCACACCGCTGCTTGTTCATGATGAGCATATAAGGTAAAGGTTTGCAGATGGCAACATAGCGATTGTAGGTCATCCCTACAAGAATAAAGATATCAGCCCCACCAAATAGGTGCATGGTGAAGAGTTGCATCATGCCATGGCTGGAAGAGATGGTTTTCTTCTCAGACAACAAATCTATCCAGTGTGGGAGTCACCGTGGAAGTGTAGCAGAGGTCCATGAGGGACAAGTGGCAGAGGAAGAAGTATCTGGGCTGCTTGATGAGGGAACTGCATCTGATGGTGATGAGGATGAGGAAATTCCCCAAGAGGATTGAAAAGTAACAGGAGAGGAATAGCCCAAAGCAGAATATCTGCACATTTCTGTCACTGGACAGTCCTAAAAGAACAAATTCAGTGGCATTGTTCCTCTTTTCAATCCTGGGAATGAGGAATATTTATCTGAAATATTTGCAAAAGGAAACACTGTATATAACATTTAGAAAATTTCAGTAGCCATTTCATTATACATATAACTGAATATGACTATTGCATATGAATATTTTGTATGTATTGTATATGAATATTGTAATAATGTGTTAATGTACATGAGAACACTGCAAGGTGAATTTTATATCTTTGCTAAATATGCATCTGTTTCACTTCTAGTGAGATGATAACAATAATTTTTATTTATAAAGGACTTACCATGTGCCAGACAATGTGCTAAATACCAGAATTCTGGTTAATCAGTTAGGAAACAGTTCTTCTACCAAATACAGCTCACAATCTAAGTAGGGAGAGTGGGAATCCTATCCCCATTTTACAGCTAAGAAAACTGTAGTGCAACAGAAGTAGCCTTGAAAGAACAAGGTCCTGGGAGTCACGAGATTTGGATTCTAATTCCAGTTCCGCCACCTCTCTGTTGTGTGACCTTGTCCAAATTATTTAACATCTCTATGCTTCAGTTTCCTCATCTGTAAAATGGGGATTAAATCCTTCCTCCCTCCTACTTAAACTGAGACACATTCACTGTCTGACTATTATTAATATCGTTACTAAGAGATTGAGTGGCTCAAGATCACCAAGCAGTCCAGCGGTTCAGGGATGCATCTGGAACTAAACTCCATCATCATCATTATCATCATCAATCATATTTATTGGGCGCTTACTGTGTGCAGAGCACTGTACTAAGCGCTTGGGAAGTACAAGTTAGTAACATATAGAGACAGTCCCTACCCAGCAGTGGGCTCACAGTCTAAAAGGGGGAGACAGAGAACAAAACCAAACATACTCACAAAATAAAATAAATAGAATAGATATGTACAAGTAAAATAAATAAATAAATAAATAAATAGAGTAACAAATATGTACAAACATATATACATATATACAGGTGCTGTGGAGAAGGGAAGGAGGTAAAATGGGGGGATGGAGAGGGGGAAGAGGGAGAGAGGAAGGAAGGGGCTCAGTCTGGGAAGGCCTCCTGGAGGAGGTGAGCTCTCAGTAGGACCTTGAAGGGAGGAAGAGAGCTAGCTTGGCGGATGGGCAGAGGGAGGGCATTCCAGGCCCGGGGGATGACGTGGGCCGGGGGTCGATGGTGGGACAGGGGAGAATGAGGTACGGTGAGGAGATTAGCAGCAGAGGAGCGGAGGGTGCAGGGTGGGCTGTAGAAGGAAAGAAGGGAGGTGAGGTAGGAGGGGGCGAGGTGATGGAGAGCCTTGAAGCCCAGGGTGAGAAGTTTCTGCGCAGATTGATTGGTAGGCACTGGAGATTTTTGAGGAGGGGAGAAATATGCCCTGAGAGTTTCTGGACAAAGATAATCCAGGCAGCAGCATGAAGTATGGATTGAAGTGGAGAGAGACACGAGGATGGAAGATCAGAGAGAAGGCTGATGCAGTAGTCCAGACGGGATAGGATGAGAGCTTGAATGAGCAGGGTAGCGGTATGGATGGAGAGTAAAGGGCGGATCTTGCCAATGTTGAGGAGCTGAGACCGGCAGGTTTTGGTGATGGCTTGGATGTGAGGGGTGAATGAGAGAGCGGAGTCGAGGATGACACCAAGATTGCGGGCTTGTCGTCGTCGTCGTCAGTCGTATTTATTGAGCGCTTACTGTGTGCAGAGCACTGTACTAAGCGCTTGGGAAGTACAAGTCGGCAACATATAGAGACAGTCCCTACCCAACAGTGGGCTCACAGTCTAAAAGGGGGAGACAGAGAACAAAACCAAACATACTAACAAAATAAAATAAATAGAATAGATATGTACAAGTAAAATAAATAGAGTAATAAATATGTACAAACATATATACATATATACAGGTGCTGTGGGGAAGGAAAGGAGGTAAGATGGGGGGATGGAGAGGGGGACGAGGGGGAGAGGAAGGAAGGGACTCAGTTTGGGAAGGCCTCCTGGAGGAGATGAGCTCTCAGTAGGGCCTTGAAGGGAGGAAGAGAGCTAGCTTGGCGGATGGGCGGAGGGAGGGCATTCCAGGCCCGGGGGAGGACGTGGGCCGGGGATCGATGGCGGGACATGAAGGCTGAGTAGGTGCGAATGAGGTTGTCGTTAATGTAACTTGGTGATAGCAAGGGCCTTTTTCCCGGGGTGGAGGGGGGGAGTCAGTCAGGACCGGACCGGGAAGGGGGGTTGGGGGGCACTATCAGGAAGGTCGCTTAAGTGGGTGGGGGTGGAAGCAGGGGGCGTCTATGGCGGCGCTCGGATGAGAGGAGCCTTCCGGGAGCAGCGGGGGCCACGCAGTGTGATGGCGGGCGGGCCTCTCGGGAACAGAGTTCCGGGCGCCTATGGGGGCGCTCTGAGTAGAGGATCATTCCTGGAGCAGCGGGGGCCACGCGGTGTGATGGCGGACGGGCGGGCCTCTCAGGAACGGAGACCCGGTCGTCTATCGCGGCGCGCTCTGAGGAGAGGATCTTTCCAGGAGCAGCAAGGCCGCACGGTATGATGGCGGGCTGGCCTCTTGGAAACGGAGTCCCGGGCGTCTATGGGGACGCTCTGAGGAGAGGATCCTTCCAGGACCAGCAAGGCCGCGCGGTATGATGGCGGGCGGGCCTCTCGGGAACGGAGTCCCGGGCGTCTATGGCGGCGCTCTGAGGAGAGGATCCTTCCGGGAGCAGCGGGGGCTACGCGGTGTGATGGCGGGAGGGCCTCTTGGGAACGGAGTCCCGGGCGTCTATGGCGGGCCTCTCTGGCGCTCTGAGGAGAGGATCCTTCCAGGAGCAGCGGGGGCCACGCGGTATGATGGCGGGCGGGCCTCTCGGGAACGGAGTCCCGGGAGTCTATGGGGGCACTCTGAGGAGAGGATCCTTCCGGAGCAGCGGGGACCACGCGGTGTGATGGCGGACGGGCGGGCCTCTCGCGAACGGAGTCCCGGTCGTCTATGGCGGCGCGCTCTGAGGAGAGGATCCTTCCGGCAGCAGCAAGGCCGCGCGGTGTGACGGCGGGCGGTCCTCTCGGGAACGGTGTCCCGGGCGTCTATGGCGGCGCGCTCTGAGGAGAGGATCCTTCCGGGAGCAGCGGGGGCTACGCGGTGTGATGGCGGACGGGCGGCCTCTCGGGAACGGAGTCCCGGGCGTCTATGGGGACGCTCTGAGGAGAGGATCCTTCCAGGAGCATCGGGGGCCACGCGGTGTGATGGTGGACGGGCCTCTCGGGAACCGAGTCCCGGGCGTCTATGGGGACGCTCTGAGGAGAGGATCCTTCCGGGAGCACCGGGGGCCACGCGGTGTGATGGCGGGTGGGCGGACCTCTCGGGAACAGATTCCCGGGCGTCTATGGCAGCGCGCCCTGAGGAGAGGATCCTTCCGGGAGCAGCGGGGGCTACGCGGTGTGATGGCGGACGGGCGGCCTCTCGGGAACGGAGTCCCGGGCGTCTGTGGGGACGCTCTGAGGAGAGGATCCTTCCAGGCTTGTGAGACGGGAAGGATGGTAGTGCCGTCAACAGAGATGGGAAAGTCAGGGAGAGGGCCAGGTTTGGGAGGGAAGACAAGAAGTTCAGTCTTCGACATGTTAAGCTTTAGGTGGCGGGCAGACATCCAGACGGAGATGTCCTGAAGGCAGGAGGAGATGCGAGCCTGGAGAGAGGGGGAGAGAGCAGGGACAGAGATGTAGATCTGGGTGTCATCAGCGTGGAGATGATAGTTGAAGCCGTGGGAGCGAATGAGGTCACCAAGGGAGTGCGCGTAGACCGGGAACAGAAGGGGACCAAGCACTGAACCTTGGGGAACCCCCGCAGTAAGGGGATGGGAGGGGGAGGAGAAGCCTGCAAAAGAGACTGAGAAAGAACGACTGGAGAGATAAGAGGAGAACCAGGAGAGGACAGAGTCTGTGAACTCCAGGTCTCCCACTAGCAGTCCCATGATCTTCCCACTGGGCCACGGTAACCAACAATAAATATATTCCTCTAGAGATCCTATCTGTCACATGAAAAGCTTTCAGAATTACAACAATCTGATTTCCTGTCTCTAGTGAAGCCCATCAGTCATGGGATTCCTTTAAGGACCACCTGATTAGAACCACGAAATCACATGGAAGTGCTTATTTTTTGAAGTTATCTTTGAGCTCTTCCTAAAGAGAAACAGCTGGTTAAAAAATGTCTTATCTGTCTCATAATAGTTCGGGATTAACCTTGTGATTTAAATGGATACCAAAATTTCCAATCCGTGCTTACCTTTCCAAAGACAGTCAGCCAATTTGAACCTAGGTCATGGCAATCTGGATTCCACTTTTTACTAAAATTACAAGGGAACTACCTGCATAGGAAAGTCCGTGCAGGATGAGTACTGAGAGATCGAGAGAATGCTAATGGGATAAAAATAGAAAAAAAATTACCCATTTGCTAATCTTCACACAATGATGCATTTCTGTGTGCTTGGATCTTTGTTGACAGTCTTGTGACCCAAAAGGCTTTTCAGCGTTGCATCAGGACAGAACTCAGATCTCAGTGGAAGTCCAACCTTCACAATGGATGGAGGCAGTTTCCAAGAAACTGGAGTTTCTGAATCTGGAGTCATCTCCGGTTTCCTGAGAGTCAAATTTATTACCTTGGGGCTGTCTGAGCCATGCAACCTAACCGACCTATGTCTGAGCTCAGAGGGGGGAAAAAAGGAAAGAAACACAACTGCAAAGTTTTCCCCCTTGACCCAGTAACTTCTTGGTGTAGAACTATCTTTGGGAAAAGTTTTGCCTAGAAAACCCAGCTGCTATAGCAAAACAGGTCCAGGGACTCTGCTAGCTCCCAAAGTCCCTGAAGATCTTCCTTATCAAAGGTGGAGGTGGAACAAACGCATGAACCTTTCTTCAAGTTGTAAACAAGCTTTAGTACAGCTTCATAGGCACTGCTATCAGTTCTATAACTTTGCCCATATTTTTGTCTAAAATTGAACTCTTTGCTGTTTATTTTCTTCTCCTCAGATTATACCCTCTCAATTACCTACTCGGTTCATTTGCACTGACGGCCATCTATACCCTTTAGGCACACAGAGATTAATGTGCACTATTACTCAAGAATTTAATGATTCATTTGTCCATCTTTCCATTTTCTTTTTCATCCAACTGGAAATTATTCTCAGCCAGTCACCTCCAATAGATTGTAAGATACTCAAGGGCTTAGTATAGTCCTCTGCATACAGTCAGCACTCAATAATTACTATAGATTGATTTATGAGCCAGTTACAGAAAGCAAATGTATAATCTTAATAGTCAGCATAAGGGGTAAGTGTTCATACATTCTTTAACTTCCATTTATTTCATCCTACCAGTTGGCTACAGCATGATGTAGTTGTGAAAATATGAAAGAATGCACAAATCATGTAGCTAAGGAGTCTTGCTTAAAGAGAAGCTAGTAAAAAATCACTTTTGCTATTTTCAGCAGTTTATATTACATGTGCTACTCTAGGTAGCACACGTTCTTCACACAGTGTACATAATATATGTAATATTAGTCTTTTGCTCAATTCACATATATGGGTTTAAAAAATTTGCAGGGAAATGAGTCAGAATTTCAGTTAAAATGATATTTAAACTATCAGCAGGAACGCCTAGGTAATGGAGAGGCTTACATAAGTTACGTTCATAAGCACTTCAGGTACTTCATGTAATTTATGCACCTCCATGATTCACATACCTTCCACTATTCCTGTACCGAAGTGCTTACCGGATCTTAAGTAATTTCCATAACTTGAGAGTCTCCCATCCTCTGCCCTACTCCTCCGGGCCCCTCTGCTGCCAGAGCCAGAACAAACTGTGATGGGGAGGAGGCTGTGGGCACTCCTCAGGCCCAAGTCCACTGCCCCTATTTCCCCGTTCTCAATGGCCCCTATCACCTCATAGACTGATAACTATGGATCAGTCCCTTCAGTCCATAATAATAAAAATTGTGGTATTTGTTAAAAGCACTTACTGTGTGTCAGGCACTGCACTAAGCACTGGGGTAGATACAAGGTATTTGGGATGGACACAGTCCAGGTCCCACATGGTTCTCAGAGTTTTAATCATCTTTTTACAGATGAGGTAACTGAGGCACAGGTAAGTGAAGTGACTTGCCCAAGTTACACAGAAGCCACGTGGCAGAACTGAGATTAGAATTCAGGAACCTCTGACTCCCAGGTCCCTGCTCTAACCATTAGGCCACACTACTTCTCTCTTTCTCCCTACTCCTCCAAAACTGCCAATTATTGCTCATCCATCTCCCCATCAAACAGAAAGTCCTACCCATCTGCTTTAATACATACTGTCAGCTGCCTATTCCTACCTCGCCTCACTGATCTACTACATCCCAGCCCTCAAACTTTGATCCACTTGCATCAATGCACTTGGGTCTATACTGGTTAAACACTAAAATAGTCCTCCCCACAGGATTCATGTTAATGTCCTTACACTTTACCTGTCCCTCTATATCATGTTTTCTTGTTTTCTGTTTGTTTTTAACTTCTTTCTATCCTTCTAGATTGTATGTGCTGCGAACCGGCATGATGTCTATCAATTCCGTTGCACTGTACACTTCCAACCACTTAATACAGTGCCTTGCACACGGTAAGTGCTCAATTTATTCATTCAGTCAGTCATATTTATTGAGAGCTTACTGTATGCTTAGAAGTGTACTAAGCGTTTGGGATAGTACAGTATTGTTATACTGCTTATTGTTATAAGCACATTCCCTGCCATTCCATTGACTGCATGAATGAGGGTGTGCAAAGATGCCTCCAAGCAGAGTCCCACTCAGAGCCTGCACCGCTCTGTTGGGCTCTCCTCAGCTCTGACCTGTCCAGCCAGATCCAGTTCCCCTCGGCCACGCCCCATTCAGCCCATCCCAGCCCATCCCATGTCCTGAAAACTTTCCCAACATGTTTCCCAACTCCTCAAAGAACTCCAGGGGTTGCTCATTCACCCCCGCATCAAAGGAAAACTTTTCACCATTTGCTTTAAAGTACTCCATCACCTTGCTACCTCTTACCTCACCTCACTACTTTCCTCTTACAACCCAGCCTTCACACTTCACTCCTCTAATGCTAACCTTCTCACTGTACCTCGATTTCATCTATCTCACAGCCTACCCCTCGCCCAAGTCCTGCCTCTGGCCTGTAACACCCTCCCACCTCAAATCCAACGGATAATCACTCTCCCCCTCTTCAAAGCCTTACTGAAGGCACGTCTCTTTCAAGAGGTCTTCCCTGACTAAGCCCCCCTTTCCTCTTCTCACACGCCCTTCTGCATCACCCTGACTTGCTCACTTTGTTTATCTCTGTTCCCAACCCCACAGCACTTAGGTACATATCTTTTATTTATTTATATTAATGTCTGTGTCCATCCCCTTGACTATAAATTCAATGTGGACAGGGAATGTGTCTGTTTATTGTTATATTGTACTTTCCCAAGGACTTAATAAAGTGCTCTGCCCACATCAAGTACTCAATAAGTACAGTTGAATGAATGAATGATGATGATGGTATCTGCTAAGCGCTTACTATGTGCCAAGCACTGTTCTAAGCGCTGGAGTAGATGCGAAATAATCAGGTTGTCCCACGTGGGGCTCACAGTCTTAGTCCACATTTTGCAGGTGAAGTCATTGAGGCCCAGAGAAGGAAGTGACTTGCCCAAGGTCACCCAGCGGACATGTAGCAGAGCCGGGATTAGAACCCATGACTTCTGACTACCAAGCCCGGGCTCTTTCCACGAAACCACGCAGCTTCGAATGAACTGAGAGTCAGAAGGACCTGGGTTCTAATCCTGTCACCACTACATGCGGCTTGGTGACATTTTTGAAGACACTCAACTTCTCTGTGTCTCAATTACCTCATTCCTAAAAAGGGCCTCAAGCCTGTTAGCCCCACGTGGGACACAGACTGTGTCCAACCAGATTAGCTTGTACCTACCCCAGTCCTTAAGTACAGTGCCTAGCACATAGTAAACACTTAACAAATACTGACACTAACACCCCTCATCATGCTTCCAAAAATCAACTTGTAGGTAGTACACTTCTGATTGCTTACCTGCCAAGTGAGGGGAAAATTAGCTTCACATTATAACATAAAACTGTAACAAAGATATCTGGACAGTCTCATGGAGATAGTTCCTTAATGTTCCTCTGACTTCTGCATCACATTGTTCAAATTCCATGGACATTGTCTCTAGTGTTCTGAAAGTTACTTTTCTCAGTATTTCTCTTCCATTTTAGAGGGTTCACCATTTTTTCCTACTGATCAGCAGCCACCTCCCTATTCTTAACTTCTTTCTCTTTCAAGGCCGAAATCCTCACATCACAGTTCTGACCTCTTTCCTTAAATGAAAACATGACCTCAAATAAATCCCTTCCATCAAGCTATTCCAGACTTCCCCAACTCCTTTAAATGATCTCAACCTAGTGAATTATTCCCTTAGCAAAAGATCTGCACCAATAGATCAAGTGATGTGAAGGTGATTATTTTTAATACTATTTAAGTGCCTACTGTGTGCCAAGCACTGTACTAAGTGTTGGTGTAGACAAACGATAATCAGGCTGAACACAATCTAAGTCCCACATGGGACTCAGAGTCTCAATTTCCATTTTACTGATGAGGTAACTAAGGCACACAGAAAGAAGATAAGTGACTTGCCCAATGTCACACAGCAGGCAAATGTCAGAGCAGGATCAGAACTCAAGTCCTATGACTCCTAGACTCCTTCCCTTTCCACTAAGCATGACTAGTTCCCATTTCAAATCCAAAATGCCATTCCCCCATGTTTGAAAAGAGTTTTCAAACCCCTCTCTGTGCCTCAACTACCGGGAAGGAGAAAGTGAGGCAGTTGTATGAGCAGAACCCACGGAGAACCCTGCTTTGTACATAAGCATTTTATAGAAACTATTTCTGCTAAAACCCACATCTGCCATCGCTGCACAGCACATATCAAAAACATAACTCCCACTCCGTAAAAGCTTACAATTAATTTTAACATCAACCGAAGGCCATAATAGCTTTCCATATCATTGATTGGGAGTTATTCCTGTTCCTGAAAATATTTTATTCTAAATAACATAGGGTAATGGATGGCTGTATAGACATTAAGATAGAAGAAGGGAAGTTTGCAGTCTGATAAACAGTTAGAATTCAGGTTTCCACTAAGCTTATGAAAGAAGAAACAGGGTTATTGTACAGAGAAGAGCTTGGTAGATAGAGCAAGGCAATAAGATGTGAAGGAGATGTGGATATTTATTTCATCTGCCTGATTTTCCCTGCAAACCCGGCTTCCAACACCACACCTTTCTCATGGTCATTTTCATCTCTCTGTTTCTCAGTGCGTAGTTGAGGGGGTTGAACATGGGAGCAAGAATGGTGTAAAAGAGAGCAAACACCGTATCCTTGGGGAGGTCTTGGCCGGCCAGAGGTAAATGAGGATTCAAGGCAAAAAAAAAAAATGATGTCACCACTGTGATGTGGGAAGTGCAGGTGGAGAGGGCTTTGTGACATTCCCCCGAAAAGTGGGTCCTCAGAATGGTTAAAATGGTGACATAAGAGAAGACCAAGAGCATGAATGAGATCAATAGAACAATCCTAGAATTGGCCAGAATTAAAAACCCAATTAAGTGAGTATCTTTGCAGGCCAGGTCCAGGAAATGGTAAACATCGCAGAAATAGTGATCGATCTTTAGGTTACCTTTTACCTTGCCTTGATGATGAAAATGATGCTCTCAACTCCACCTTCTCTGCTCAAATCAATAGCTTCCCTAGCCCTCCGTCGATCGATCTTGTGCCACTAACTCACAGTCCTGGATAACTTCCATAATCTTCCTCATTCATTCTTGTGCACAGGTTACACAGTGCAACTGGTGGAAATCTAGATATTCGACTGACCTCATCCACTTCGTTTGTCCTTACATGCTTTAACTCTGCCCTCTCCTCTACTTGGCAAAATTACTTCTTCATCCTTATTGACACCCATGTCCATTGTCCTCACCAGTTATTCCAAATGTTAAACTCCCTCCTCAAACCCTCGGTCCCCGCCTCTCACATCCCTCGCCCCAAAGACCTGGCCACTTAAATGAGATGACTGAAACCATTAAGAATGATCTGCCTTAAATCTTCCCTGCCCCTCCCCAGTCCTTCCCGACTCCTGACCCTTCTTTAACTCTCTCATCTTTCCCGACAGCATCTCAAAAGGTCTCCTGCCTTCTTTAAAAATCAACCCCTTCCACCTGGGCATATAACCCCATCCCTTTACACCTTTTCAAAACACTTGCCCCTTCTCTTGTTCCCTCCCTTACTGCCAACTTCAACTGTTCATTCTCTAGTGGCTTCGTTGCCACTCCCTTCAAAAGTATTCATGTCTCTCCTATCCTAAAAAAAAAGTATCTTGACCCCACAGCTTCCTCCAATTATTGCCCCAACTCCTTCCTTCTATTCCTCTCCAAAACCCTTGAGCGAGTGGTTTATATCCGCTATCTCAAATTCCTCTTCTCCAGTTCTGTCTTGACCCCCTTCCAATCTAGGTTCCATACCCTTCACTCCACAGATATTGCCCTCTCAAAGGTCACCAGTGATGTCATTTTTTTCCAAACCCAATGACCTTTACTCCATCCTAACTCTCCTCGATCTCTCGGCTACTTTCAACAGTGGCGACCTTGCCCTTCGGTAAACATTAACCAACCTCAGCTTCACTAACACTGTCCTCTCCTGGTTCTCCTCCTAGCTCTCTGGCTGCTCATTCTCAATCTCTTTCATGGGCTCCTCCTCTGTCTCCCACCCCCCAATTTTTTGGGGGGTCCCTCTAGGTGCAGTTATGGGTCCTCTTCTATTTTCCATCTACACCCACTCCCTTGGAGAACTCATTAGCTCCCATGGCTTCAAATATCACCTCTATGCGGATGATTCCCAAATCTACATCTCCAGTTCTGATCTCTCTCCCTCTCTGCAGTCTACTTTGTTATTCCACTGTCACCTCTAGCAGACATCATCTTTTCACTCAAACATTGTCCTTCCCCTGACTTCCCTCTCATTTTGTAGATGCAACAGAATCTCTCATTCAACCCACATATTCAATCCATCACTAGGTCTAGGGTTAAGGTGAAGGTTAGATTTTATGTTAGGGATTGAGTTTTGGTTGGGGTAGCCCCCGCACTAGCTGGGGTAGCACTAAGGCTAGGGATAGGGTTAAGTTTAGGGGTAAGTCTAAGGCTAGGCTCAGGGCTAGGTTTAAGGTTAAGGTGATAGTTAGGGTTGGGGTTAGGGTTAAAGTTAGGGTCAGTGTTAGGGCAAGGGTTAGCACTAGTGCTAGGGTTATGTATAAGGTTAGGCTTATTGTTAGAGTTAGGATTAGGTTTAGGGCTGGTATTAGGCCTAGGGTTAGGGTTAGGACTCAGGCTAAGGTTAAGGTTAGGTTTGGATTAGAGATAGAGTTACTGCTAGGGCCAGGGTTAGGGATCATTCATTCATTCATTCAATCGTATTTATTAAGTGCTTATTGTGTTTTAATGGAGAAAAGCCACATTTAGCAGCCTGCATTCCACTGGTGGGATGAAAGGTTTGCCCCTAAGGGAGATGATGTGCGTGGGGGTGGG
Source organism: Tachyglossus aculeatus (assembly GCF_015852505.1). Lineage (NCBI taxonomy): Eukaryota > Metazoa > Chordata > Mammalia > Monotremata > Tachyglossidae > Tachyglossus > Tachyglossus aculeatus. The sequence continues at coordinate 3,953,472 of NW_024044829.1, forward strand.
GAGGTTTAAGCCCAGACCCTAGTAACCAATGTGTTGCTGAATTGTACTTTCCAAATGTTTAGTACAGTGCTCTACACTGTACTGTACTGCACTGTAGTCTTCTAGACTGTGAGGCCTCTGTTGGGTAGGGACTGTCTCTATATGTTGCCAACTTGTACTTCCCAAGCGCTTAGTACAGTGCTCTGCACACAGTAAGTGCTCAATAAATACGATTGAATGAATGAATGAATGCACACAGTAAGCGCTCAGTGAATGGAGTTGATGAAGGCTCCTCATTTGTAGCTCGATTTCTGAATTGTACTTTCCAAGCGCTTAGTACAGTCCTCTGAACACAGTCAGCGCTCAATGAATGGAGTTTATGGGGGCTGCTCAACTGTAGCTCATTTGCTGAATTGTACTTTCGAAGCGCTTAGTATAGTGCTCTGCACACAGTCAGCACTCAATAAATACGATTGAATGAATGAAGTATGGCAGTTGTTCAGGCTGCTTTCCGATGGAGAATGATAGCAATTAGGGTATTTGTTAAATACCAGCTACCCCTGCCCGTGAGGTGTAGCCTAGAGAACATAGAGACCCCAAACTCTCTCCAAATCGGGCACTTTTAATCCCATTGCCTCCCAGGAGAGTTTACCACACAACAACGGTAAGAACACTGAGCGGCCCCACGTATGGAGGGCGGGCCTCTTACAAGGGTGGGGTTTAACAGCATTTCTTCAGCGGCCTGATCCCGCTCTGAGCTGGTCAGGGCAGCTGCCCTTGGCCCTCCAATGATTCTCACACAGGACCGAACCCTCATTAGTCCCCGCCCTCTCCATCGGGTTCCCATGTAGCCCAGCCCAGGCACCCACCCAGCCATTCAGACCCTGTCATAGGGGTTTCCATGAAGGCTCGAGGCCCAAAAACATCTGGGAGTTGTAGTCTTTCCCTCTCTCTCTCTCCCCCCCCATCCCCCCCATCCCCCCTCTCCATCCCCCCATCTTACCTCCTTCCCTTCCCCACAGCACCTATATATATATATATGTATATATGTTTGTACATATTTATTACTCTATTTATTTATTTATCTTACTTGTACATATCTATTCTATTTATTTTATTACGTTAGTATGTTTGGTTTTGTTCTCTGTCAACCCCTTCTAAACTGTGAGCCCGCTGTTGGGTAGGGACTGTCTCTATGTGCTGCCGACTTGTACTTCCCAAGAGCTTAGTACAGTGCTCTGCACACAGTAAACACTCAATAAATACGATTGATTGACTGATTGACAGCTTTCGCCTCCGCCTACCGAAATACCAGTCCCGTCGTGCCCCTCGACTGGGCTCGCGTTCATTGCAGCAGAGCCGCGCAGAAGGCGCCTGAGGCCGATATTCAGTCTGGCAAGTGGCCGCGTTGCGCAGAGCTGTGGCGGCGCTGAAGGCCGCTGAGCTCCTCGTCACATACCCCAGCCTCCCAGCACTTCGGTCTCTGCCAGTAATCCAATTGTTCCTGTAGGTGTCTCCCTCTCCCTGGAGACTGAATGCTCCCTGTGGCCAGGGAATATGTCTGTTTATATTGTTTTGTTTCACTGCCCAAGGGCTTAGGACAGAAGTCTACCCACAGAATGCACTCAATCAACACGATTGAACGATCGACTGAATAATTGAGTCAAACACCCCTCCAAAGGATCCGGCTTGTGGGACACAAAGAAACATGGTATGATCTACAGTGATGGGAAAGGAAAGCAGCTTGATCTAGTGGATAGGGCTCTAAGGATGGCTTTGCATAAAGTTACCCCATATATATGTCACCTCTCTGTAATTTACTGATTTATTCATTTTTTTCTTTCTTTCTGCATCTGTTTCTGTATAGTAACCTCTCTCTCTCTCCCTCTAGACTGTGAGCTCACTGTAGTCAGGGTCAGTGTCTGTTTATTGTTATAGTTTACTCTCCCAAGAGATGAGGACAGTGCTTTGCATGCAATAAACGCTCAATCAATACAATTGAAAGAATGAATGAATGAATAAAGAAATAAATGAATTCTGGGGGCCTCGGTTATCTCATGTGAGTCCCAGGTGGAACAGGACTGTGTACAACAAGATTAGAATAAATCTACCCCAGCGCTTAGTACAGTATCTGGCAACTAGCAAGTGTTTATGAAGAAACCCCGAGCGTTCCTGTTTCCAGTAGGATCTTTCCCCTCCAGACGAGAAGCCCGCCATCGGGCATGAATGACCCATGACCGGACTCATGGTCATTCCCCTCCAGACACCTGCATCTCTGCCCGAGGACACCAAGGCCCTCCCTCCTGCCCGCCCCTCCCGCCGCGTGCCCACGGCCGGCAGAAACTCGTGTATCCCCCAGATGACCCTCGAGAGTTGATCTCCCTGCTGACCATCCAACTCTCATGATCACTAGAATCACCCCTCGAAGCGATCTTTAGTCCGTCCAGGTAGTCAACCAGGGCCGTGAAACATTGTATTGCCCAGCTTCCCCCCTTCCCAAAACGCGACCATCTTTTTGGAGTCCCCACTCCCTCCTTCCCTGTGTTCAAACCGTATGTGACTGATTCCCCCCGTCCCTCTCCCTGGGTAACAATGCTCCTGTTCTCACTCTGTTACTTTCAGCAACTACCTGCATTCACACCTTCTCAGCCCATCCATTTTATTTGGTTATTTACTCCTCTCCCCAGGAGTTTCCTCGCCCATATCCCCTATAACAGTTTCACCCTTTTCCAGAACTGCCATCCACAGAACTCCATCCTCCACCGCCTCAGAGACAACTCAGCAAAGAGCCCCTGGACTGTCCTTTCCATTAGTCATTTTGATGTGAATTGCCTATGGACAATTCAAACCTTGTATTCTGGGCATCATCTGCTTGTGTTATTGTTGCTATTCCATGTTAATAGTTAACTGCTCTTAGTGCTGTCACTTACCTCGCTAACCTCACCATGACCTTTCGATTCCCCAGCTCCCATCTGCCCTTCCCAGTCCTCACCTTCCCCTTCCCCTTCCCCACCCAGCTCTTTCCCTCCCTTTGCTCGGCTACCACCCCTACTCAATCAATCAATCAATCATATTTATTGAGCACTTACTGTGTGCAGAGCACTGTACTAAGCGCTTGGGAAGCACAAGTTGGCAACATATAGAGACAGTCCCTTCCCAACAGTGGGCTCACAGTCCAGAAGGGGGAGACAGAGAACAAAACCAAACATGATAACAAAATAAAATAAATAGAATAGATATGTACAAGTAAAATAAATAAATAAATAAATAGAGTAACAAATATGTACAAACATATGTACATATATGCAGGTGCTGTGGAGAAGGGAAGGAGGTAAGACGGGGGGATGGAGAGGGGGAAGAGGGGGAGAGGAAGGAAGGGGCTCAGTCTGGGAAGGCATCCTGGAGGAGGTGAGCTCTCAGTAGGGCCTTGAAGGGAGGAAGAGAGCTATCTTGGCGGATGGGCAGAGGGAGGGCATTCCAGGCCCGGGGGATGATGTGGGCCGGGGGTCGATGGCGGGACAGGCGAGAACGAGGCACGGTGAGGACATTAGCGGCAGGGGAGTGGAGGATGTGGGCTGGGCTGTAGAAGGAGAGAACAGAGGTGAGGTAGGAGGGGGCGAGGTGATGGAGATCCTTGAAGCCGAGGGGGAAGAGTTTCTGCCTAATGCGCAGATTGATTGGTAGCCACTGGAGATTTTTGAGGAGGGGAGTAACATGCCCAGAGCGTTGCTGGACACAGACAATCCGGGCTGCAGCATGATGTATGGATTGAAGAGGGGAGAGACACGAGCATGGGAGATCATTCCCCGCCCCCTACCTAGAACCCTTGTGTACCAGTGTCAACCCTCATCCACCTCCCTTTGCGCAGTCCCCACCAAGCCCCACCCTTCCAACACCTTCCCTTCTCGCCCTACTCCCCGCCTCCATCCAATCCCTATTCTCCTTTCTCATCATCACCTCTCATCCCCCTCTCCCGACCCAGGACCCTGCCAACTCTTTTCAGTCCAAATCCTCCCCACCCCGACACCCTTCCCCCTCTCTCCCCTACCTCCAGAGCTGCTGCCACGTGTGGCCTATAGAACCCCCGCTCCATTAAAGGTATTAAAGGAAAGCTCCATTTCCTCCTTGACCTGTTCCTTTCCCGCTCTCTCCTGCTCCTCGCCATTACTGTGATCTGGCTCACCCCGTATGACATGGTCTCTTCTGCTGCTCTCTCCAGCGGAAACATCTTCTTCTCCCACTCTCCCAGGCTCACAGGGAGAGGACGAGGTGTCGGTTTCCTTCTCACACCCCAATGCCGTTTTCTCACCATCCCTCTTATCCCTTCCCCTTTCCTTCCACTCCTTTGAAGCCCATATTATCCGCCTCTACCACCTCCTCCAGATTCTTGTAGCCATCATCTGCCTACCCCCTGGTCCCACCTCCAACGTATTTAACCTTTTGACCCCTTTCTCACCTTTCTTCTCTCTTTTTCCATGCCCACTCTGATTCTCAGAGACTTCAACATCCACATGGATATACCCGGTGACTCCTCTGCGTCCAGCCTTCTATCACTCCTTGACTCCACCAACCTCCTGCTCCACCCCACCTTGCCCAATCACCAATATGGTCACACCTTCGATCTCATCATCTCTTAGGGCTGCACTATCTCCACCCTGTCCAAATCTGAAATCCTTTTCTGACAACAACCTTCTCATCTGCCTTCTCTCTCACACTCCTCATCCCTTTAAATCTGTATTAATAACAATAATAATAAGGCATTTATTAAGCGCTTACTATATGCAAACACTATTCTAAGCGCTGAGGAAGTTACAAGGTGATCAGGTTGTCCCACGGGAGTCTCACAGTCTTAATCCACATTTTACTGAGGCACAGAGAAGTTACGTGACTTGCCCAAAGTCACACAGCTGAAAATTGGCAGAGCCGGGGTTTGAACCCATGACTTCTGACTCCAAAACCTGTGCTCGTTCTACTGAGCCACGCTTCTTCTCTACTTCCCCACAGACACCTCCACTCTCTAAACAACAACCATCTCAGCGCATCACACATCATCATGCCTCCCTATCCACTCTACCTAATCTTAATGACCAGACTGATGCGCTCAAGTGCACCCTCTCTATTCAACTCAACTCACTCGCTCCCCTATCCCTTTGTTGTTCTCGCACCACTAAACCACAGCTCTAGATCATCGTCATTGCCTGATCATTGCCATTGTCTGCCTCCTTCGCTCTTATGCTCGAGCTGCTGAACGTTCCTGGAGAAAGTCTAAACACCAGGCCAATCTTGTTCACTTTAAATTTATCCTTTCCTGCCTTACCTCTGCCCTCTCCTCTGCCAAGCAAAGCTATTTTTCTTCCCTTATTGACACCCATTCCCGTTACCCCCGTCAGCTGCTCCGGACATTTAACTCCCTCCTCAGGCCGCCTGTTCCTCCCCCTCCTCCATCCCTCACCCACAACGATCTGGCCACCTTCTTCATTGGGAAAGTTAACACCATCAGGTCTGAGCTCCCCAAAGTCACCCCTCCCCCTTCTCCAACCCCCCCTGCTCTCGGACCCCTCTTGTATTTTCCCATCCTTCCCAGCATTATCTTCAGAGATCTCCTCCCTACTCCCAAGTGCCTCCCCCTCCACCTATGCTTCTGACCCCATTCCTTCTTGCTATATAATAGAAGCAGCGTGGGTCAGTGGAGAAGAGCCCGGGCTTTGGAATCAGACGTCATGGGTTCAAATCCCGGATCCACCACTTGTCAGCTGTGTGACTTTGGGTAAGTCACTTAACTTCTCTGGGCCTCAGTTCCCTCATCTGTAAAATGGGGATGAATACTGTGAGCCCCCTGTGGGACAACCTGATCACCTTGTAACCTCTCCAGCGCTTAGAACAGTGCTTTGCACATAGTAAGCGCTTAATAAATGCCATTATTATTATTATTATTATTATTATTATATAAAATCCTTCACCTCTTCCCTCCTCCCCTGAACTTCCATCTTCAACTGCTCACTCTCCAATGGCTTCTTCCCCTCTGCCTTCAAACATGCCAACGTCTTGCCCATTCTAAAAAAAACCGTCTCTTGACCCCACTGCCTCCTGCAGATATAGCCCTATCTCCCTCCTACCGTTCCTTTCCAAATTCCTAGAGCGATTCGTGTACACTCGTTGCCTCAAATTCCCCAATTTCCTACTCTCTCCTGGACCCCTCCGATCTGACTTCTGTCCCCTCCACTCCACCGAAACTGCCCTCTCAAAGGTTACCAATGACTTCCTTCTTTCCAAATCCAAATGGCTCCTACTCTATCCTAATCCTCCTCGACTTCTCAGCTGCCTTTGACACTGTCGACCATCGCCTTCTCGTCAACACTCTATCCAACGTAGACTTCACGGATTCTGTCCTCTTCTTGTTCTTCCCTTATCACTCTGGCTGTTCATTCTCAGTCTCCTTCACGGGATCCTCCTCCCCATCCCATTCCCTAACTATAGGGGTTCCTCAAGGGTCAGTTCTTGGTCCCCTCTGTTCTCCATCTATAATCATTCCCTTGGTGAACTCATTCCCTCCCATGGCTTCAACTATCATCTCTACCCAGATGACACCCAAACCTACATCTCCTCCCAAGTTTTCTCTCCCTCCTTCAGGCTCGTATCCCCTCCTGCCTTCATGACATCTTCACCTGGATGTCTGCCCGCCACCTAAAACTCAACATGTCTAAGACTGAGCTCCTTATCTTCCCTCCCAAACCCTGTCCTCTCCCTGACTTTCCCGTCACTGCGGATGGCACTATTCATTCATTCATTCAATCGCATTTATTGAGCGCTTACTGTGTGCAGAGCACTGTACTAAGCGCTTGGGAAGTACAAGTTAGCAACATACAGAGACCATCCCTACCCATCCTTCCCGTCTCAAAATCCCTCAACCTTGGTGTCATTCTTGACTCCACTCTCTCATTCACCCCACAGATCCAATCTGTCACCAAAACCTGCCAGTCTCACCTGCACAACATCGCCAAGATCCACCCTTTCCTCTCCATCCAAACCACTACCTTGTTGGTAAAATTTCTCATCATATTCCGACTGGATTACTACATCAGCATCTTTTCTGATTTCCCATCCTCCTGTCTCTCCTTGCTTCAGTCTATACTCCACTCTGCTGTCCGGATTATCTTTCTACAGATACTCTTTGCACATGTCAATCCCCCACCCCCACCCCACCACTCAAAAAATTCCAGGGTTGCCTATCAACCTTCGCATGAAGCAAAAACTCCTATTGGCTTCAAAGCTCTCCATCACCTTGCCCTGTCCTACCTCACCTCCCTTCTCTCCTTCTACAGCCCAGCCCACACACTCCACTCCTCTGCTGCTAACCTCCTCACTGTGCCTCGTCCTCACCTGTCCTTCCATTAACCCCTGGCCCATGTCCTACCTCTGGTCTGGAATGCCCTCTGTACTCACATCCACCAAACTAGGCCTCTTCCCCCCATTCAAAGCCCTACTGAGAACTCACCTCTTCCAGGATGCCTTTCCAGACTGATTCCCCTTTTTTCCTCCACTCCTCCTCCCCTCCCCATCGCACCCACTCCCTCCCTCTGGTCTACCCCCTTCCCCACCCAAAGCAATTGTGTTTGTATGTATTCATTCATTCATTCTATCGTATTTATTGAGTAAATGAATGAATGTACACACTTATTATGCTACTTATTTCATTAATGATGTATATATGTGTATATATATATATGTATATATTTCTATTTTTCTATTTTGATGCTGTTGATGCCTGTCTACTTGTTTTGTTTTGTTGTCTTTCTCCATCTTCTAGACTGTGAGCCCATTGTTGGGTAGGGATTGTCTCTATCTTTTGCCGAATTGTACTTTCCAAGCATTTAGTACAGTGATCAGAACACAGTAAGCACTCAAGAAATACGATTGAATGAATGAATGAATGAAAATAGCAGCAGAAGAAAAAACAAAGAAAGCAAGGAAGAAAACATTTACACGGGCGGGATTGTACATCATCCTTTCAGTGGCCTGATTCAGGCAGCTGCCCTTGGCCCTCCCCAAGATTCTCGCACAGGACCGAACTCTCATTAGTCCCTGCCCTCTCCATCGGGTTCTCATGTAGCCCAGCCCAGGCACCCACCCAGCCATTCAGACCCTGTCATAGGGGTTTCAGTGGAGGTTCGAAGCCCAAAGATTTCTGGGAGTTGTAGTCTTTCCCTCTCTCTGGACAACTTTCGCCTCCACCTACCGAAAAACCAGTCCCGTCGTGCCCATCGACTGGGCTCGTGTCCGTTGCATCGGAGGCAGGCAGAAGGAGCCTAAGGTCGATATTCAGCTCGGCAAATGGCCGAGTTGCGCGGAGCTATGGGTGCACTGAGGACTGTTAAGCCCCTTCTCACAAACCCCAGCCCCCCAGCACTTCGGTCTCTGCCAGTAATCCAATTATTCCTATAAGTGTGTGCCTCTTTCCCTGGAAACTGAATGCTCCTTTTGGCCAGGGAATGGGTCTGTTATATTGTCGTGTTGACCTGTCCCAAGGGCTTCAGACAGAGGTATATATGCAGAATGCACTCAATCAACACGATTGTGCGATCGACTGACTGAGTCAAACACTCCCCCAAAGAATCAGGCTTGTGGGACAGGAAGAAAAGTAGCATGCTCTACAGTGATGGGAAATAGAGCTCTAAGTGGGTAGAGTTCTAAGACCGGCTTTTGACAAGGTGTCCCTGTGGATATTTCACCTCCTTTAATTTACTGATTTATTCATTTGTTCTTTTCTTTATCTATTTCTATACAGTAACCTCTGTCTCTCCCTCTAGACTATAAGCTCACTATAGGCATGGAAAGCGTCTGTTTATTGTTATAGGTTACTCTCCCAAACGCTGAGGACAGTGCTATGCATACAGTAAGCCCTCGATCAATTCGTTTGAATGAATGAATGAATAAATGAATGAATTCTGGGTGCCTCTGTTACCTCTTCTATAAAAACGAAGGTGAGGACAGTGAGTCCCACGTGGGACAAGACTGTGTCCAAAGAGATTAGTTTGAATCCGCCTTAGTGCTTCGTACACTATCTGGCACATTGCAAGTGCTTAAGAAGAAATAACAAGCCCAAACACATAGCAAGCACTTAAGAAAGAATACCTGTAGAAGAAAAACCGAAGAAAGAAATGAAGAAAACAATTGCCAGGTCTGGGTGTGAATGGGAAGAAAACGAGTTGTGTTCTGGACTTGCATAGTTGGAGATGTGGGCGAGACATAGTTCTCATGGACCCCGCACTAAGAAATTGGACAGTGTAGATGGGAGGAGGGATGACAAATCCCTTCCCAGTAAGAGGCTATCATAGAGGATGACGAAGTACAAAAGGACAGCAGCATGGATTGAGCAGCATGGATTGAGCATGGGCTCTCTCCCCTCCCAAAAGCCATTTCAGTACTCCTGGTCCACTTTAGCACTTTATCTCAATTTCTCATTGTACTTATATATACATGCCTTATTATTTAAGCATTAACTCATGTACCTATACCTCTTTTCCTCTTTCTCATACCTGTAATTTACTTTCATGAATTTAACCTTCCTCCCCCAAGTGTTTAGTGCAGTGATCTGCACACAGTAGACATTCAATAAATGCTATTGACTGATCAGTCAATGCATGGATATTCTTTCTGTGGCAGGTAGTCATCTTTGCTATCTGGTGTTGCTTGGTATCAATCAATAGCATTCATTGAACACTTTCTGTGTGCAAACCATTGTGCTAAGCATCTGTGGGAGTACAACATGGAAGTGAGACTCCTTACCCACAAGGAACTTACAGTCTAGATGAGGAGGTGGACGTGAAATTAAATTACGGATATATACATGAGTGCTGTGGATCAGAGGGTGAGGTGAATATCAAGTGTTAAAAAGGTATAGATCCAAGTGCATGGGGGATATAGAAGGGAGAGAGAGTAGCAGAAAAGAGAGCTTGGTTAGGGAAGAGATGTGGAGGAGATCTGATTTTAGTTCAGCTTTTTGGGAAGAGTAGTGATGCTAAGGGATTTACTAGCAAACAGCATGATAATACTAATAATAATAGTATCTGTTAAGCACTCACTATGCACCAAGCACTGTTCTAAGTGCTGGGGTAGATACAAGGTAATCATATTGTCCCATATAGGGCTCACAGTCTTAACCCCCATTTTACAGATGAGGTAACTGAGACACAGAGAAGTCAAGTGACTTGCCCAAAGTCACACAGCTGATAATTAACAGAGCCAGGCTTAGAACTCATGACTTCTGACTCCCAAGCCCATGCTCTTTCCACTAAGCCTCACTGCTTCTCGCCGAAACAGACCCAAGAAGACCCCTGGTGCTCTGATTCTGGGAACCACTGCAGACCCAAATTTATTAGCACCAAAAGGCAAATTAGAATTGAGCAATATTTGCCATTTTCATAAAAATACCAACAGAAATTTTCCAACTTGAATAAGTACAATCATTGTCACCCAGGCCATCTATTTGCAACCTGAAGTCGCTTTAGGGCTCCATAACATCCTCGTGGCATTTTTCACCTCTGCTTTCCTCACGGTGTTTCCTCACGGTGTAAACTATGGGGCTTAATATACGGGTGATGCTTGTAAAAAATACAGCCACTGACCTATCTATTAAGAAGGTAGTCATGGACCTCAGGAAAGTTAAAATGCATGGGAAAAAGAAGAAAAATCAAAACAATGATGTGGGAGACCCAAATGGAAAAGCCTTTGCCTCTTCTTGCAGAACTCCGAGTTTTCAGGGAGCTGAAGATGACAACATAAGAAACGACAAAAAGGAAGAAACTCAATGTGCACACTGCCCTGCTGTTGGCCACGGCTAGCAGACGAAAGATGTGGGTATCGGTGCAGGTGAGTATCAGCAAAGGGAACAGGTCGCACATGAAGTGATCAATCTTATTGGGACCACAGTGTGGTAAAGGTGACATGAAGAGAATCTCCAGGATTGCGTGAAGAAAGGCCCCACCCCAAGCCACCCCCATCAACAGACTGCACACAACCTGCCTCATAATGGCTATGTAGTGCAGTGGGTTACAGGTGGCCTCATACCGGTCATAAGCCATGGCCAAGAGAAGGACGATCTCAAACCCGGCACACAAATGTTCGATAAAGCAGAAGCAGTGTGACTCAGTGGAAAGATCATGGGCTTTGGAGTCAGAGGTTATGGTTTCAAATCCCGGCTCCACCACTTGTCATCTGTGTGACTTTGGGCAAGTCACGTAACTTCTCTGGGCCTCAGTTACCTCATCTATAAAATGGGGATTAAGACTGTAAACCCCACGACGGACACCTCAACACCTTGTATCCGTCCAGCACTTAGAACAATGCTTTTTACATAGTAAGCGCTTAATAAATGCCATCAATATTATCATTATTATAAAGAGTTGAGCCATACATCGGTTGAAGGAGATGGCTTTCCTCACAGCGGATCAACGAGCATTTTGGGGGTGATGGAAGTGGAGTAGCAGGCATCGATTAAGGACAGGTAGGTGAGGAAGAAATACATAGAGGACCCCAGAGTCGAGCTGGAGGTTATTGTTGCCACAGTGAGCAGATTCCCCACCAGAGTTGCAATGTAGACACTGAGAAACACAACAAAGAATAACTTCAGCTTATCAGGGTTCTGTGTGAGACCCAATAAAATGAATTCAGTCACTTTGTTTCAATTTTCCATCTCTTCAGGGTAAGGGAAGTTTTGGGTGCAGCAATGAGACCTGGTTTACCTGCAAAGAGAATGAGAGTTATAAATACCATATCAATATGTACTATAATCTTCAACTATTTGCACTATTAGTAAACCTAAAAGGGCTGAGAAGTAAAGGAAGGATAAGCATTACTTCTCCCATTTTGGCAGGTGAGAACACTGAGATTCAAAGAATTTGATTGACGTGTCCCAAATCCTGCCAGTTTTATCAGCAGCACTTATAATTCATATTGACCAATCCAATTAAGTTGCCTTCCATCAAATACTGTGGACTTTACTAAAGATGTATATGTACACACACACACACACACACACACACACACACACACACACACACACACACACACAGTGTGACAATGGAAAGAGCAGGGGCTTGGAAGACAGAGAACATGGGTTCTAATCCCTGCTCTGCCACTTGTCTGCAATATAACCTTGGGCAAGCCACTTAACTTCTCTGTGCCTCAGCTGCCTCATATGTAAAATGGGGATGAAGACTTAGATAACTAAGAACCAAGTGCTTTATTTTAATTTCTTTCAGTGAAATAGGAATGGAAAAAAATTTCTTTGTTGAAGGTAAAAAAAGTACAGATTATCTCAGTTAGAGTGCTCATATTAGATGACAGGCTGATTACATGATCAACAGGAAGAAGAATAACAATAGTACTTGTAAAGTGCATTTTTGTACTAAGCACTGGGGTAGATACAAGATAATAGTCAGACAAGATCTTGTGCCAAATGGAGCTTAAAGTTTAAAAAGAAACGAGAACAGGTATTTAATCTCCATTTTAGAGTTGAGGAAACTAGGGCACAGAGAAGTTAAGTGATTTGCTCAAGGTCTTACAACAGGCAAGTGACAGAGCGATGAGTAGAACTCAAGTTTTTTGACTCCCAGCCCTATGGTCTTTCTCCTAGTCCACGCTGCTGGCCTGGCTAAATTGATGGGGTCCTTCAACAAGGCCTGGGAAAACCCAAGATATAATCGAGAAAGAAAAGAATTCCAGCTGCCCCCTCCTGATACCAGCCTAGGGGCACTTCCCAGTCCCTCCTTTCCAGTTTCTTGGTGGGAATCTAACTGAGATTTGGAAAACAAATTACGAGATCCTTATTTGTCTAGAAGCTGCCATTGGGAAAAAAATTAAATATCTTCAAAGCCAGATCTAGTGGATTTTATTCATTCATTCATTCAATCGTATTTATTGAGCACTTACTGTGTGCAGAGCACTGTACTAAGCGCTTGGGAAGTACAAGCTGGCAACATATAGAGACAGTCCCTACCCAACAGTGGGCTCACAGTCTAGAAGGGGGAGACAGAGAACAAAACCAAACATACTAACAAAATAAAATAAATAGAATAGATATGTACAAGTAAAATAAATAAATAAATAAATAGAGTAACAAATATGTACAAACATATATACATATATACAGGTGCTGTGGGGAAGGGAAGGAGGTAAAATGGGTGGATGGAGAGGGGGACGAGGGGGAGAGGAAGGAAGGGGCTCAGTCTGGGAAGGCGTCCTGGAGGAGATGAGCTCTCAGTAGGGCCCTGAAGGGAGGAAGAGAGATAGCTTGGCGGATGGGCAGAGGGAGGGCATTCCAGGCCCGGGGAAGGACGTGGGCTGGGGGTCGATGGCGGGACAGGAAGGCTGAGTAGGTGCGAATGAGGTTGTCGTTAATGTAACTTGGTGATAACAAGGACCTTTTTCCCGGGGTGGAGGGGGGGGGGAGTCAGTCAGGACCGGACTGGGAAGGGGGATTGCGGGGGCACTATAAGGAAGGTCTCTTAAGTGGGTGGGGGTGGAAGCAAGGGGCGTCTATGGCAGCGCTCGGAGGAGAGGAGCCTTCCGGGAGCAGCGGGGGCCACGCGGTGTGATGGCGTGCGGGCCTCTCGGGAACGGAGTCCCGGCTTCTATGGCGGCGCTCTGAGGAGAAGATCCTTCCAGGAGCAGCGGGGGTCACGCGGTGTGATGGCAGACGGGCCTCTCGGGAATGGAGTCCCGAGCGTCTGTGGGGGCGCTCTGAGGAGAGGATCCTTCCGGGAGCAGCGGGGGCCACGCGGACCTAATCCCTCCCTATATCCAATATCCAATCTCTCCCTACAGCAGTGGCTCAAGAGTTTGCTCTCAAAAATCCCAAGATCTCTTTGGAAATAGTTCTATTGAGTGCCCAACTGATGGTTCAGCAGCTTCATCATCAGCTGGAGACTCCTCTACATAACTCACCGGATTCACCCTTCTGAAGTGTCTGTCCTTCAGTTGAATAGTTGGCCATATTTTTTTCTCCTCCCATTACAAGAGCTATTTAAAGGGGATTCCATTTGAAGTTTGGGCACCTAATGATGAACCAAGCCCTCAGCCTCTCAAGATTAGACTCGTGTACCCCATGAGTAAAATTTGCAAAAAACAAAAAGCAGTCACACCGTCTTTTGCTGTGGTCAAATGACCGAAATAAAATCTATAACTCTAGTCATTTAGCTCTAATGTATTAGAATTGTATTCAAATTACTTTTTTGGAAACACATGATACTCCCTGCAGTGGTTCATTGGCCAATATAAGGTCTGGTCAAATGACCGAAATAAAATCTATAACTCTAGTCATTTAGCTCTAATATATTAGAATTGTATTCAAATTACTTTTTTTGGAAACACATGATACTCCCTGCACTGGTTCATTGGCCGATATAAGGGAGAGGCAAGAAATAAAACATTAAATGCCGAAGGTGTGACAAAAATTCATGGTTCTGCTTTTGGGCACTTTTGGTTTGTGATTTCTATATAAACAGTGCTTATTTCTGTATAAATGACACCTTTTACATATTGATGCTGTGTGAGTCATGGGTGGGAGATCCTGCCCCACTTTGGACGATTGATTAGCTTGTATATACCCCAGTGTTTAGAACAGTGCCTGGAACATAGTAAGCTCTTAACAAGTACAATAATAATGGTAATAATAATAAATCAATTGCATTTATTGAGTGCTTATTGTGTGCAGAGCACTTGGGAGCATAAAATATAACAGAGTTGATAGTCCCTGCCCCAGAGGTGGGTAAAAGATATTTGACCGACTGCTTTGTTCTCTGCTGGGGGGATTCAAAATGCCATGCAAAACTCATTGCGTGATGCACAGGGGGCCCTAGCTCTTTTCATGCTGTACGATTGAGTGCTCTGATCCTAACTGCGAAATAGTTTCCATTGTATTCATGATAATGTCCAAATTATATTGCAAGTTCTCTCATAATAGAGTCCTAGTCTTTGTGGTTAAAGCATTGAGACAACTGAGAAAATTCAGAAACTGTGTGATGTGGTTAAGTCAAGCATAAGGGATAGTTGTTATTGTTTTGTTTTGCTGAATTTTCCAGCCCGTCACCTCAACCTCACACTGAATTTCCCAAGAGTAAGTATTGTACCGATATTGCAAAATTTGTGGAAGAATTGCTGCCGATGTGTGAGTCTTTCCTGGCCCGACTGACCCAGGACAGGTCAGGAAAGAAGCCCCCAGAACCATCATCATCATCATCATCACTAGTATTTATTGAGTGCTTACAGTATGCAGCACACTGTCTTAAGTGCTTGGGATAGTACAATACTTCAGACACAATAGACAGCATAGACACAGCACCTGCCCATAACGAGTTTACAGTCTATGAAAGGGACTGAGACATTAATATTAATAGATCATTTGTAATCTATAATTTAACGTTTTGGGGCTGGGAGTGGAGTGAATATCAAATGTCCGAAGGTCTCAGATCCAAATGCTTAGACAATGCAAATGGGAGAGAGTCGGGGAAAGGAGGGCCTAACCAGGGAAGGCCTCTTGGAGGATATGTGATATGTAATAATGCTTTCAAGGTGAAGAGAGTGATGGTCTGGCAAATTTGGAAATGGGAGGGAGTTCCAAACTGGAGGGGGGAGGGAGGGGGAGTACAGTGGGGGGGGGGGGACGGGAGAAAAGGGATGGAGGTGAGACAGACAAGATCATGACACAGCGAGTAAGCTGGCTTTAGACTGTATCCAGTCTGATGATATTGTACCTGCTCCAGTGTTTTGTATAGTGCTTGGCACATAGCGCTTAAAAAAATACCAATGTTATTATTACTGAGCTCCTTAAGCTATAGGGCACAAAATGGTCTGGTTCAATCTTTCAGAGGTTTGAGCCTACATGTCTTGCCAGTAACACTCGATAGTATTAAAGGGGCCTTTAATGCAGTCCTATTATGAAAGGGAGTGAGTGGCCAACCCTCCTTATAAAGACTACGTACATTCCTATTCCAGCTTCCAATCTGGCCCAAGCTCGATGCCTGGGGGCATCTTGGGGGAGTAGGAGAGGGGAGGACATGAACAGGGCCCCAAGAAGAGACAGGTTTCATGGTAGTGTTTCTAACACCAAAAGGAGAAGGCTGACAACCCACTCTTCATTCAGAGATTTGGGTTTATTCATTCTTCCCCCTCTATCTGTGCCCAGAATGAGCCCAGCCTTTTATGTTCATGTCCCAGATGATCTGGACCCAACAAACAATTCCAGCCCATTCTCAATCTCCCAGGTCAACACTCTCATCACCCAACTGCTTGCATAAATGAAATAATTCATTTCACTTTCCTGCTCCATAGCTTCTTCATGGTATTTTTCACCTCTACGTTTCTCACAGTGTAGATGATGGGGTTCAACATGTAGGTGATGATAGTGTAGAATATAGCCACTGACCTGTCCACAGGGAGAGTGCACATGGGCCTCATGCACATTAAAATATGTGGAAAAAGAACAAAACAACTATCAGAATGTTGGAGACACAGGTAGAGAGGGCTTTCCATCTCACCGCAGAACTGTGAGACCTCAGGTAGTGCCAGATGACAATGTAAGAAAAGTCCAGTAGGAGAAAACGTAATGTACACTTTGCCATGCTGTTGGCCATGACGAACAGGCCGCAGACATGGACGTCAGTGCAAGCAAGGTTCAACAAAGGGAAGAAGTCACAGGCAAAGTGATCGATCATTTTGGGGTCACAGAATGGCAACTGGACCATGAAGAGAATCTGGATGGTTGTGTGAAGGAAGCCTCCTGTCCAGGCCACCGCCATCAGCAGGCCACACACACAATGACTCATGATAGCCATGTAGTGCAGGGGCTTACAGATGGCCACGTAGTGGTCGTAGGCCATCGCCATGAGATGGACAATCTTGGCACCGGTGAACAAATGATGTGAAAAGAGCTGTGACATGCAGCCATTGAAGGAGATAATTTTCCTCTCCTGTGGCAAATCTATAATCATCTTGGGAGTCACACAGGATGCATAGCAGGTATCTATGAAGGATAAAAAGCCTAGAAATAAGTACATGGACGTGCCCAGAGTTTGACTGGCCTTTGTGGCTATGATGATGAGCAGATTTCCCCATCACGGTGACAAGATAGGATAACAGAAAATTGACAAAGAATGCTCTCTGAATCTCCGAACTTTGGGTAAAACCCAGGAGGATGAATTTTATCACATTATTTTTTTTCTCCATGTTTTCCATGAAGGACGTGGGTAAGAGTTGGTTTATCTGGAAAGAGAATAAAAATCTGATCCATATTAGAATTATCATGACCAAATAAGAAGACATCTGAAGGTTCTCTATTGTTGCATTTTTTGACAGATTTCTAAAATAATTAGGCTAAAAGGGACCTCTATGTTTTAACTCTTCTAATTGCACAGTTACATAATAGCAATGATCGAGTTTCCCACAGTGTAGATGATGGGGTCAAACATGTAGGTGATGATAGTGTAGAATATAGACACTGACCTGAACACAGGGAGAGTGCACATGCGCCTCATGTACATAAAAATACAAGAAAAGAAGGACAAAACAACTATCAGAATGTTGGAGACAGTTAGAAAGGGCATCAGCTCTGTTCAGAAGACAAGGGAGGAGAAAACTCACTTCCTGTTGGTACCAAGGAGGTACCACAAATGTATAAAATTAAATGTGCATTACAATACCACTTTACATAAACTGGATCCTTTTTTATGGAACTTAAGTACTTACTATGTTCGAGCTCTGACTGTTTTGAGATAGATACAAACTAATCAGGTTAGAAATAGTCCATGTCCCAAAAGTGGCTCACAGTCTTAATCCTCATTTTACAGGTGTAGTAACTGAGATACAGAGAAGTGAAATGACTTACACTAAGTCACACAGCAGGCAAGTGGTGGATTCAGTATTAGAACCCAGGTCATTCTGACTCCTAGACTTGTGCTCTGCCTACTATCTACTCGTGCTGCGTCTCTGATCATTCAGAACTAAATACAATCCAGATAGTGAAAAATCCAGATAATCGATAATCTAGATGGGTTAGACCTAAAAGGTATTCCCATCACTACCTAATGGTAAGTAATCAATCAATAAATCAAAAGTATTTGTTGAGCATCTTCTTTGTGCAGATCACTCTGCTAAATGCTTGGGACAGCATAACAGATTTCTAAAATATAGTCTTCACTCTCAAGGAACTCATAGCCTAGTGGGGGGTCAGACACAATGAACTTTACAGAAAAATAAGAGAAAGAAAAAATGGACATCAATCAATCAGATCATATCAAAAAGTCCTCACCCTTGGCTTCAAGGTTTCCCATCACCTTGCCCCCTCCAATCAATCAATCAATCAATCTTATTTATTGAGCGCTTACTATGTGCAGAGCACTGTACTAAGCGCTTGGGAAGTACAAATTGGCAACATATAGAGACAGTCCCTACCCAACATTGGGCTCACTGTCTAAAAGGGGGAGACGGAGAAAAAAAACCAAACATACTAACAAAATAAAATAAATAGAATAGATCTGTACAAGTAAAATAAATAAATAAATAAATAGAGTAATAATCATGTACAAACATATATACATATATACAAGTGCTGTGGGGAAGGCAAGGAGGTAAGTTGGGGGGGATGGAGAGGGGGACGAGGGGGAGAGGAAGGAAGGGGCTTAGCCTGGGAAGGCCTCCTGGAGGAGGTGAGCTCTCAGTAGGGCCTTGAAGGGAGGAAGAGTGCTAGCTTGGCGGATGGGCAGAGGGAGGGCATTCCAGGCCCGGGGGATGACGTGGGCCGGGGGTCGATGGCGGGACAGGCAAGAGCGAGGTACGGTGAGGAGATTAGTGGTGGAGGAGCGGAGGGTGCGGGCTGGGCTGTAGAAGGAGAGAAGGGAGGTGAGGTAGGAGGGGGCGAGGTGATGGACAGCCTTGAAGCCCAGGGTGAGGAGTTTCTGCCTGATGTGCAGATTGATTGGTAGCCACTGGAGATTATTGAGGAGGGGAGTAATATGCCCAGAGCGTTTCTGGACAAAGTTAATCCGGGCAGCAGCATGAAGTATGGATTGAAGTGGAGAGAGACACGAGGATGGGAGATCAGAGAGAAGGCTGATGCAGTAGTCCAAACGGGATAGGATGAGAGCTTGAACGAGCAGGGTAGAGGTATGGATGGAGAGGAAAGGGCGGATCTTGGCAATGTTGCGGAGCTGAGACCGGCAGGTTTTGGAGATGGCTTGGATGTGAGGGGTGAATGAGAGATCGGAGTCGAGGATGACACCAAGGTTGCGGGCTTGTGAGACGGGAAGGATGGTAGTGCCATCAACAGAGATGGGAAAGTCAGGGAGAGGGCAAGGTTTGGGAGGGAAGACAAGGAGTTCAGTCTTCGACATGTTGAGCTTTAGGTGGCGGGCAGACATCCAGATGGAGATGTCCTGAAGGCAGGAGGCGATGCGAGCCTGGAGGGAGGGGGAGAGAGCAGGGGCAGAGATGTAGATCTGGATGTCATCAGCGTAGAGATGATAGTGGAAGCCGTGGGAGCGAATGAGGTCACCAAGGGAGTGCGTGTAGATTGAGAACAGAAGGGGACCAAGTACTGAACCTTGGGGAACCTCCGCTTCAATCCATACTTCATGCTGCTGCCCGGATTATCTTTGTCCATAAACGCTCTGGGCATATCACTCCCCTCCTCAAAAATCTTCAGTGGCTACCGATCAATCTGCGCATCAGGTAGAAACTCTTCACCCTGGGCTTCAAGGCTCCCCATCACCTCGCTCCCTCCTACCTCCCATCCCTTCTTTCCTTCTACAGCCCAGCCCGCAGCCTCAGCTCCTCCGCCATTAACCTCCTCACTGTGCCTCGTTCTCACCTGTCCCGCCGTCGACCCCCGGCCCCCGGCTCCACACATCCACCAAGCTAGCTCTCTTCCTCCTTTCAAAGCCCTACTGAGAGCTCATATCCTCCAGAAGGCTTTCCCAGACTGATCCCGCTCCTTCCTCTCCCCCTCCCCATCCCACCCGCCCTACCTCCTTCCCCTCCCCACAGCACCTGTATATATGTTTGTACATATTTATTACTCTATTTATTTTACTTGTACATATTTACTATTTATTTTATTTTGTTAATATGTTTTGTTTTGTTCTCTGCCTCCCCTTTCTAGACTGTGAGCCCGCTGTTGGGTAGGGACCATCTCTATATGTTGCCAACTTGTACTTCCCAAGCGCTTAGTACAGTGCTCAGCACAAAGTAAGCTCTCCATGAATACGATTGAATGAATGAATGAATAAGTGCTTACTACTGTGCAGAGCACAACACTAAGGACTTGAAAGATTATAACACAACAGAGTTGGTAGACATGTTCCTTCCCACAATAAGCTCACAATCTAGAGCTGTATGTTAGAGCCCATCCTGGATATGTCCACTCAGACAATTAGTAATAATATTCACACTTTAACAATAGATGACAAGAGCAAATTTGATGGCATTTGCTTTGCATTGATTTAAGACAAATAAAATATTGTGAGGTTTTTTTAAGAAATAAAAAACCTAACATGAGCCAATATTCAAATCATACATTTGTTGCATGCTGAAAGCAGATAATGTCCTTTGTCTGAGTTGGTTTTTCTTCCCAGCTCTGATTCTCTCAGGTACTACACAGCTTCAGATTGCAAAGTACCAATCCACCTTCAGGATAGACAGTCAAGATCAGCACTGACTTCAAAGGACGTTGTGTGCTAAGTGGAATTAAGTGTCAACTGTAACCAGTTATTTCCTGAACGTCTGATCAGAACTTGGTACATCTCACTGTCCTCAGAAAACAGGAGGAAGGTTGCCCTGCCATTTGGAGTCAAAAATCTGCTAACAGGCAAGGTCAATCTGTTTTTTGTCACCATTAGCTCTTTAACCATCTCCTCACAACAGATATTTTTATCATTCAAAGTTCAGAGACCTAGTTAAGTACCAATTTTCACTCTCTCAGAGTAATGACTAACCTCCCCTGTTAAGAACATTTGCCAAAATGTATCTACACTGGGCTTTGTCTGGGTCAAATGTTTGAGGAAATGTTTCTGTCCCTTCTGAATCTGTTCTTTTTATGACTTTCTAGCTAGACCTTAATTTGTCCCGGGAGGAGAACTGAAGCACTGAATGCCAAAACCTCTACCTTTGTGGAAGCAGCTACCTGAGAGGAGGCAGGGTCTGGGGTTCAGGTGGAGAGAAATGGGGGTGATGGACTCTTATAGGCTTAATTCATGCCCAGATGTACCTGCAGAAGGGCAGATCTTCTAGACTGGAAGTTCGTGTCTTCCAACTCTGTTGTATTGTACTCTCCCAAGAGCTTAGTAGAATGCTCTGCAAAGAATAAGCACTCAATAAATATCATTGATTGACCTAAAATAGCAAACGTGGTCATTAGGAAAATTATTTTAAAAAAGGCAGTTATTATGCAAGTGGATATTTGAAATTTTTTAATATCTTGCTTTAATTCACTCAGGACACTTATTCTTGGTATATTTTTGAGAGACAGAGATGGGTCACTACTATTTGCATTTTACAAGTAACTTGAGCAAAATTCTGACACTAGTCCCATGAAACAAAAGTTCAAGTTTCCTCTTTCTGATAAATGATCTTTCTGTTCTCCTTCACAATCGAAAAAATCTATGTGTATACATATATACAATAGATAAATAACGTGCCTAGTTATACATATATATATATACACAAACACACACACACTATATATATATATATATATGCATATATATATATATAGTAGTCATTCATACTCAAAGGCCATTATGATTACAGTGATTATTGTTAGTGAGTTCACACAGCTCCTGGAAGTGAGAGAGGAATTGCTCCAGCCATTTTTCAGGTGTGTAACTCCATTATATAGAGAAATAAACAGCAGAATCACAATTGGGATGGCAGAATCCCAGCAGCTTTACAGCTGATGACTTAGCCTCTTATGGGGTATGGCTGGGATCATACTCAATTGAAAGTAATAGCCACGTAAACACAAAAGAGAGAAATATCCAAGAATGTTCTCGTGTCCATGCATAAGGGTAGTGTAGGAGAAAGTCATTCGTTCATTCATTTATATGTACTGAGCACTTACTGTGTGCAGAGCACCATATTAAGCACTTGGAAGAGTACACTATAACAATGTCTACCCTATGTACTTCCAGGGTGTGCACGACAAAGGAGCAAAGTGATTGATCCACGAGCTTCCTTGGATGATTTGGCCAAGTAACAGGGTCATTGCTCCTTCAAGGAACCTACCAAACAGCAGTGACTTGGATATAATTCCTTAACTGTGTATTTGTCAATCACTTGCTAGCTAGAGCTTAATTTACCTAACTTACCAGCAGGTATAGCTAGGAAGTCACTGATTTACTGTATGCCAAGCACTGTAATAAGTGCTCAGGTAAATACAAGCTAATCAGGATATCTTGGTTGTTATACATTTTGCTCCATGAAGTGATGCCGATGGAAGAGCTCAAGGAAACAGACACAGCTTTGTGGTGGTTGCAACTCACCTCCTCCAGGAGGCCTTCCCAGACTGAGGCCCCGCCTTCCTCTCCCCCTAGTCCCCCTCTCCATCCCCCATCTTACCTCCTTCCCTTCCCCACAGCACCTGTATATATGTTTGTACATATTTATTACTCTATTTATTTATTTATTTATTTATTTTACTTGTACATATCTATTCTATTTTGTTAATATGTTTGGTTTTGTTCTCTGTCTCCCCCTTCTAGACTGTGAGCCCTTTGTTGGGTAGGGACTGTTTCTATAGTTGCCAACTTGTACTTCCCAAGCGCTTAGTACAGTGCTCTGCACACAGTGAGTGCTCAATAAAAGCAATTGATTGATTGATTGATTGATGGATTGATTGATCGATTTATCACTTTGGTCTGAAGTCTATTGTCATATTGTCTTCATATAAGCAAATTTCCCAAAGGATATGCTGGCCTTCTCAATTAATCATCATCATCATCATTGTTAACGATGCTATTTATTGAGCTCTTAATATGCACAGATACTGTGCTGAGCACTTCGAAGAGAAAAATACAACAGAGTTGGCAAAGATGTCCCCTACCCATAATGAGCTTACAGTCTATATGGGGAGACGGACATTAATTTAAATACATAATTTATAATATATAATTTAAAAGGTATGTTCATAAATGCTGTACTGCTATTTTCTTGATTCTTGATTCATTTTTCTGAGTATTAACCAAGTTCCTTCTCACCCAAAGAAGAAGTGGTCCAGTCAACGTCCCCCTGATACCAATAGAAAAAGGGATGAAGGAAGTCAAGCAGAATCCTGTTTTATCAGTTAAACCCCTCAAGTAAAATCTTTGGGTAATGCTAATGTCCATTGGAATGCTTCAAATGGGTTTCAACCACAATTAACATGATCATGGAGGATATTTGCAGACCTATCTTCCCCAAATTGGCCCTTGTGACTTCTGGGAAGACTAGTTTTAAAATAAGGCTGTGGTTGAAGTGCATCCAAATGAATGCAAAGTAGAATAAATACTGATAATATTTAAAGGCACCAAAAATATCCAGAGGCATATACAATATTCAACAGGTAGCCAAGAAAGAGAGATGTAAATGAGTTTTATTTAAACTTCATGGGGGTGAAAACGATTAGTTATCCTCTGAAGAAACAGAAACACTCTCAGGTGCCCTCACAATCAGCATCTTCCCAGATGCAGATTCTCTTAGAAGGAATGTAAAGTTCAGGCTAGGGGAGTAGCTGAGCAAGAGTCTTGATAAATAAGCAGTATGACGTGGTAGATAGAGCACGGGGCTAGGAGTCAGAAGGTCAGAAGGTCAAGCTCTTCCACTTGTCTGTTGTGTGACTTTGGGAAAACCTCTTAACTTCCCTGTGCTTCAGTTATGTCATCTGGGATTTAATCTGTGAGCCTCATGTGGGACAAGGGACTGTGTCCAAACTGATGTGCTGGAATCCATCCTAGCGCTTAGTACAGTGCTTGGCACATAGTAAGCACTTAATACATACCACAATTATCATTATTATAAGAAGGCCTGAGCTGGAATAAAGCCTTACGCAAGTGGTCAGAAGGTTTTTCTTGGTGTGGAGAGGAACACATACTCAGAGTTTATTGAGAGTGAAGAAACATGCAGAAAAATGACCTGGTAAACAGAATGAATTATGGACTAATAAGGGTAGGGCCTGGACCAACAGAGGGAGACTAGTGGGGAGGCTGATGTCTGGCCAGGATCTTCCATGTGTCGAGACCAGGGTAGTGGCCGTTTTTGATGAAAGGAAGGTGCAGATTTGAGAAATGTAGTCGCAGGAATAATTTCAGGAGTTATTGAAAGAGTGAATGTGAGAGATGAAAGGGAAAGGGGTCAGGACATTGTCAAGACTTCAGGCTTCAAGGACGGGGAGGATGGTGGTTTAGTCAACTGTTCCGAAAAAGTTGAATGGACGAGTGTATCGGGGAATGAAGATGAGTTCAGTTTTTGATATGTTGAGTTTAAGGTAGCAGCTGGTTTTCCATGTGAATATGTCTCTAGAGGTACTGGTTTCCTACTACAGTACTGTCCACTCACTTTGCTCTTCTAATACTAACATTCTCACTGTACCTCGATCTCCCCTATCTAGCCACTAACCTCTTGACCACATCCTCTCTCTGGCTTGGCCTGAAAATCTGACAGATCACCAGTCTCTCCACCTTCAAAGCCTTGTTAAAATTGTAACTCTTTCAAGAGATCTTCCCAACTAGGCCCTCATTTCCCCTGTACACTCTCCTTTATGTTTTGCTCTTGCACTAAGATTTGTACTCTTTAATTACATGATATTCACCCCACCCTAAGCCAACAATACCTCTGTAGATATTCATAATATATTTTAATAACTCTCTCCCTCCCCCAAGCTCTAAACTCCTTGTTGGCAGGGAATACTTCTACCGAATCTATGGTATTGCACACAATAAGCACTCAAAATGTATCACTGATTGATTCATTCATTCATTTGTATTTATTGAGTGCTTACTTTGTGCAGAGCACTGCACTATTGATTGATTGAGTAAAATACTCTTTTGGCCTCCGCATTTGAAAGGGAATGTGGAGAACTTGAAAGGTTGAGAAGAGTGACATAAAGACATAGGTTTAGGAACTAAAACACCCATGAGGACAAGCAGCGTGGCTCACTGGAAAGAGCCCGGGCTTTGGAGTCAGAGTTCGTGGGTTCAAATCCCGGCTCTGCCAATTGTCAGCTGTGTGACTTTGGGCAAGTCACTTCACTTCTCTGAGCCTCAGTTCCCTCATCTGTAAAATGGGGATTAAGACTGTGAGCCCCCCATGGGACAACCTGATCACCTTGTAAACTCCCCAGCGCTTAGAACAGTGCTTTGCACATTGTAAGCGCTTAATAAATGCCATCATTATGAGGAAAGACTAAGGAACTGGGATTATTCAGACTGGAGATGACGAAGATGAGCTAATTATTTTCTTCAAATACGTGAATAGCTCTTACATGCAGGTTGGTGATAATTTGTTCTTGATATTCACCGAGAAAAGAATAAGAGAACGGGCCTCAAGCACATCCTAAGAAATTTAAATAGTTTTTGAAAAAGAATTCCCTGACAGCGAGAGCCACTAGGCAGCATTATGCTGTGCTGAATAAGAATTCTTCCCTAATATTTTCCAGAGAGGCACATATCCCATGACTTAGTGAAAAAAGCATGGGCTTGAGAGTGAGAGGTTGCGGGTTCTAATCCAGATCCGCTATTTGTCAGCTGTATGACTTTGAGCAGGACACTTAACTTCTCTATGCCTCAGTTACCTCATCTGTAAAATGGGGATTAAGACTGTGAGCCCCACGTGGGACAACCTACTTACCTTGTATCTACCCCAGCGCACAGAACAGTGCTTTGCACTTAGTAAGAGCTTAACAAATACCGTCATTATCTGTGCATTTTGATAATGTTCATAGGAAGGGGGAAAGATTATATTTTTATGATATCCTTCTAGACTGTGAATCCTTTGGGTAGGGACCATCGCTGTATCTTGCCGATTTGTAGTTCCCAAGCGCTTAGTACAGTGCTCTGCACACAGTAAGCACTCAATAAATACAATTGAATGAATGAATTAATGATATTTGTTTAGTACTTACTATGTGCTTACCATTGTGCTCTCCCAAGTGCTTAGTACAGTGCTATGCTCTGGGCATGTTACTCCCCTCCTCAAAAATCTCCAGTGGCTACCAATCAATCTGCGCATCAGGCATAAACTCCTCACCCTCGGCTTCAAGGCTCTCCATCACCTTGCCCCCTCCTACCTCACCTCCCTTCTCTCCTTCTACAGCCCACCCCGCACCCTCCACTCCTCTGCACTAATCTCCTCACCGTGCTTCATTCTCGCCTGTCCCGCCATCGACCCCGGCCCACGTCATCCCCCGGGCCTGGAATGTACTCCCTCTGCCCATCCGCCAAGCTAGCTCTCTTCCCCCCTTCAAGGCCCTACTGAGAGCTCACCTCCTCCAGGAGGCCTTCTCAGACTGAGCCCCTTCCTTCCTCTCCCCCTCTTCCCCCTCTCCATCCCCCCATTTTACCTCCTTCCCTTCCCCACAGCGCCTGTATATATGTATATATGTTTGTACATATTTATTACTCTATTTATTTTACTTGTACATATCTATTCTATTTTATTGTGTTAATATGTTTGGTTTTGTTCTCTGTCTCCCCCTTTTGGACTGTGAGCCCACTGTTGGGTAGGGACTGTCTCTATATGTTGCCAACTTGTATTTCCCAAGCGCTTAGTACAGTGCTCTGCACACAGTAAGAGCTCAATAAATACGATTGATTGATTGATTGCATGAAGAAAGTACTCAGTAAATACAATTGAACGAATGAATGAATGTGTCAGACACTGTTCTAAGCGCTGGTGTAGATATCAGTTAATCAGTCGGACACAGTCCCTATCCCAAATGGGGCTGACAGTAAATACAGGAGGGAGAACAGATATTGATTCTCCAGTTGACGAAACTGAGACATTTAGAAGTGACTTGCCCAAGTTGAATTCTCTGAGGTCCTTTCCACTCCTCTGCATCTATGAAGAGCAAGAAATATTCTTAAATCCACAGAAAAAATATCTCTTCTTCAGATATATTCAGAAACAATTCACATTATTGGCCAGATTTCTGTAGGCCACTTTCTACTTTCTCCATTATAGTGCATGAGAGGGAACTCAAAGATTTCCAGATCACAGGAGCCACCAAGTACGGAGTATAACGTTGGATGGACCATCAACTCATCAATCAATCAATCGTATTTATTGAGCGCTTACTGTGTGCAGAGCACTGTACTAAGCGCTTGGGAAGTACAAGTTGGCAACATATAGAGGCAGTCCCTACCCAACAGTGGGCTCACAGTCTAAAAGGGGGAGACAGAGAACAAAACCAAACATGCTAACAAAATAAAATAAATAGAATAGAAATGTACAAGCAAAATAAATAAATAAATAAATAGAGTAATAAATATGTACAAACATATATACACATATACATGTATATATGTATATATGTATATATATAGTATATATATACATATATATACTATATATACATGTATATATATATACTATATATATACATATATATATATATATATATGTATATATATACACATATGAGATGAGCACTCTCATCTCATGAAATCTCTCGCTCCATCCCTTCTCCCCTCCTTAACTTCCATCTTCAACCGCTCACTCTCCACTGGTTCCTTCCCCTCCGCCTTCAACCATACCCATGTCTCTCCCATCCTAAAAAACCCATCTCTTGACCCCACCTCACCTTCTAGTTATCGCCCCATATCCCTCCTACCATTCCTTTCCAAACTCCTTGAACGAGTTGTCTACACTCGCTGCCTAGAATTCCTCAACAAAAACTCTCTCCTCGACCCCCTTCAGTCTGGCTTCCGTCCCCTACATTCCACGGAAACTGCCCTCTCAAAGGTCACCAATGACCTCCTGCTTGCCAAATCCAACGGCTCATACTCTGTCCTAATCCTCCTCGACCTCTCAGCTGCCTTTGACACTGTGGACCACCCCCTTCTTCACAACACGCTATCTGACCTTGACTTCACAGACTCCGTCCTTTCCTGGTTCTCCTCTTACCTCTCCGGTCGTTCTTTCTCAGTCTCTTTTGCAGGCTCCTCCTCCCCCTCCCATCCTCTTACTGTGGGGGTTCCCCAAGGTTCAGTGCTTGGTCCCCTTCTGTTCTCGATCTACACGCACTCCCTTGGTGACCTCATTCGCTCCCACGGCTTCAACTATCATCTCTACGCTGATGACACCCAGATCTACATCTCTGCCCCTGCTCTCTGCCCCTCTCTCCAGGCTCGCATCTCCTCCTGCCTTCAGGACATCTCCATCTGGATGTCTGCCCGCCACCTAAAGCTCAACATGTCGAAGACTGAACTCCTTGTCTTCCCTCCCAAACCTTGCCCTCTCCCTGACTTTCCCATCTCTGTTGATGGCACTACCATCCTTCCCGTCTCACAAGCCCGCAATCTTGGTGTCATCCTCGACTCCTCTCTCTCATTCACCCCTCACATCCAAGCCGTGACCAAAACCTGCCGGTCTCAGCTCCACAACATTGTCAAGATCCACCCTTTCCTCTCCATCCCAACCGCTACCCTGCTCATTCAAGCTCTCATCCTATACCGTCTGGACTACTGCATCAACCTTCTCTCTGATCTCCCATCCTCGTGTCTCTCTCCACTTCAATCCATACTTCATGATGCTGCCCGGATTATCTTTGTCCAGAAACGCTCTGGGCATATTACTACCCCCTCAAAAATCTCCAGTGGCTACCAATCAATCTGCGCATCAGGCAGAAACTCCTCACCCTGGGCTTCAAGGCTGTCCATCACCTCGCCCCCTCCTACCTCACCTCCCTTCTCTCCTTCTACAGCCCAGACCGCACCCTCCACTCCTCTGCCACTAATCTCCTCACCATACCTCGCTCTCGCCTGTCCCGCCATCGACCCCCGGCCCACGTCATCCCCCAGGCCTGGAATGCCCTCCCTCTGCCCATCCGCCAAGCTAGCTCTCTTCCTCCCTTCAAGGCCCAGCTGAGAACTCACCTCCTCCAGGAGGCCTTCCCAGACTGAGCCCCTTCCTTCCTCTCCCCCTCGTCCCCCTCTCCATCCCCCTCATCTTACCTCCTTCCCTTCCCCACAGCACCTGTATATATGTATATATGTTTGTACATATTTATTACTCTATTTATTTATTTATTATTTTATTTGTACATATCTATTCTATTTATTTTATTTTGTTAGTATGTTTGGTTTTGTTCTCCGTCTCCCCCTTTTAGACTGTGAGCCCACTGTTGGGTAGGAACTGTCTCTATATGTTGCCAATTTTTACTTTCCAAGCGCTTAGTACATTGCTCTGCACATAGTAAGCGCTCAATAAATACGATCGAAAGAATGAAGCAAGAGTGTTGTGATGCAAATGACCCAGAAATGAAAGAGCTATGTGCAGCTTGCTCTGAGACATAGAGGGCCCTAGCGGCATCTTGCAGCATCTGAGAACTCAGACAGGAATAAAGCTTTCAAAAACGTTTCTGTGACTTGCAGCCCAAATTCAGGAACAGGAATGACAGATGGCGAGATGCACGAACAGAAGAAATAGCTACAAAATCAAAAACATTTGTGCTTTGCTCGGGTGTCTTTTGAATACAGAATAAGCATTAGAAGATGCCTTCCCAGACTAAGCCCCCCTCTTCCTCTGCCTCCCCTCCACTCCCCATCACTCCAACTCACTCCCTTTGCTCCATCTCCCTCTCCACCCTACAACACTTGTGTATATGTGTACATGTTTATAATTATGATTATATTTATTTTTAATTAATGATTTGCAGATATTTATAGTTCTATCTATGTAGAATGATGCTACTGAGGCCTGTTTACTTGTTCTGGTGTCTGTCTCCCCCCTTCTAGACTGTGAGCCCGTTCTGGGCAGCGACTGTCTCAATTTGTTGCTGAATTGTATTTTCCAAGTACTTAAGTTCCCTGCTCTGCACACAGTAAGCACTCTATAAATACTATTGAATGAATGATTCTGTTGCTCTTTTTGTCCTCTGTATGAGTGAATTTATTTTCCCTCTGGATTCTTCGCAACCCGATTTGCTGGTATCCACTCCAGCGCCTAGTACATTGCCTTTCACATAGTAAGCACTTGACAAATACCATTATTATTATTACTATTATCGTTGTAGTTATTATTTTTACGTCTATTTAAAATGGCTTTCCTCCTTCAGAGCTTCTTCATAGCATTATTTACCTCTGCATTTATCAGAGTATAGATTAAGGGATTCAGCCCGGGGGTGATAATAGTAAAGAATACAGTCACTGGTTTGTCAATGGGGAAGGTGCACACAGGTCTCATGTACATGAAAATGCAGGGAACAAAGAATAAGACAACTACAGTGATGAGGGAGCTGCAGATCAAGAGAGCTTTGTGCCTCTTTTCCAAACTGAGGGATTCCAAACAGGATGACTGCATAGAAGTAGAAAGATGAAGATGATTGCACAGATGACTCCATCATTGACAGCCACTGATAGGCCAGTGAAGTAGGTAACGGTGCAGGTGAGTTCCAACAGAGGGTATGTGTCACACATAAAGTGGTCAATGACACTGAGGCCACAGGAAGGCAACCAAAACACAAAGAGAAGTTGTGCCATTGAGTACAGAAAGGCTTCCACCCAGGCCAACCCAACCATCAGTCCACAAAGCCCACCGATTCATGATGGTCATATAATACAGAGGTTTACAAATGATCACGAAGTGGTCCTAGACCATAACCAACAGGACAAAGACCTCAGCACCTCCAAATAATTGTTCCACAAGGAGCTGGGTAATACAGCCTTTGAAGAAGATGGTTTTCTTCTCATAGAGTAAAAGGCATCCATCAAGGACAAGAAGTACATGGGGGAGCATAGATTCTGGCTTGTGATTACTGTTACCACAATGAGCAGGTTCCCCACTGTAGTCACCATGTAGATGATGAAACAAAAACACAAATAAAACGTTCTGCACCTCAGGATTATGGGAAAGTCCCAGGAGAATGAATTCAGTCATGTTGTTTTTATATTCCATCTGTTCCTGTGGAGGGGGTCTGTTCCAAAGTGTTTACCTGTTTACCTGCAAATAAAATGAAAATTACAGAAGAGGAAGTCTTGGATGCAAGCGGAGGCACTCTTTGTAGGACTGCAAAGGTTCCATTTCTATTACCTCATTTCTTCGCTGCAAATTCTTTGTGAATTAGATGGAATTCTATTTAGCTTCTTCATTTTACAAAGGAGAAAATGAGGCTTAGTGAGGTACATTAGCAACTCATTGGCTTAATTGGAATTAGAGGGCAAATAAAAACCATATAAAAGCCAAGACCTAGTGCAGTGCCCGCGCTACATCAGTGAATTCACATTTAGGTAGCCAACTCAGTCAAAACAATACGCTTTCCTGTCTCTAAAAGCAAGAAAAAATTTCCAGAAGGTAAAGCATGAAATTTTTAACGTTCAAACATATTATGTACAATGTTATTTGACTGTCTGCACCTTGTGGACAGGCAGCATGTCTACCAAATCTGTTATATTGTAGTCTCTCAAATGCTTAGTACAGTGACAGGACACAGAAACTGCTCAATAAATATGATT
This sequence comes from Tachyglossus aculeatus, assembly GCF_015852505.1. Taxonomy (NCBI): domain Eukaryota; kingdom Metazoa; phylum Chordata; class Mammalia; order Monotremata; family Tachyglossidae; genus Tachyglossus; species Tachyglossus aculeatus. Next base: position 3,985,142 of record NW_024044829.1, read on the forward strand.
GATTGATTGAATTATAAGCATGGTAAATGAAATACTTGTACCTGAAGTAAAAATATTCCTTGTTAAATTGCTCTAGTATTGTCATCAAACAATTCCTAAATGCTGATATTGTCAAAATGTTTTAGAATATACAATCATTGCCAAACTTCATTTTTAAAGGTTTAAAATATTTTTGTTCATTTCTTCATTTTACAAGTGAATATAATAGTGATAGTAAAGTCGTAATAATGTGGGTGTAATGCCCTATTTCGTGTTTTATGTTTTTTATGGATTTGTTAAACACTTACTATTTGTCAGGCTGTGTACTAAAGTACACTTGGGATAGATACAAGACAATTGGATTGGACACAGTCCCTGTCCCACACAGGGCTCACTGCCTTAATTCCCATTTTACATATGAGATAACTGATGTCCAGAGAAGTTAGGTGATGATGATGGCATTTATTAAGTGCTTACTATGTGCAAAGCACTGTTCTAAGCGCTGGGGTAGAGACACGGTAATCAAGTTGTCCCACGTGGGGCTCACAGACTTAATCCCCATTTTCCAGATGATGCAACTGAGGCCCAGAGAAGTTAAGTGACTTGCCCATAGCCACACAGCTGACAAGTGGCAGAGCTGAGATTTGAAACCATGACCTCAGACTCCAAAGCCCGGGCTCTTTCCACTGAGCCACGCTGCTTCAGAGCACTGTACTAAGTGCTTGGGAAGTTCAAGTTGGCAACATATCGAGACGGCCCCTGCCCAACAGTGGGCTCACAGTCTAGGGTGGCCTAATGCACAGGAGATGTGCCTGCATGAAGCAGGTTTCTCCGTTGCCAGTTCACATATTTTCTCCTCAGGCCTCCAAGACCTTGGGACAGAACATAGGAAGGCTCTTCCTAGGAAGCCAGTTCCTCCTTTCTTCACCCCATCTATTCTCTTTTCGGGCCTTGAAGACCTTAGGGAGAAAAATGATCAAGGGAATTTCCGGAGGAAGCAGACTGCTCCTTTTTCAATCTCATTTACTCTCTTTTCAGGCCTTAAAGACCTGACTGAGAAAGATGAAAGCAGGAGATTGGTCACCTGAAGTACACTTCGCCTTTTCCACCCTGTACATTCTCTCTGAATGATACACGAAAAACCTGGAAAGCCTAAGGTGGAGTAACAAACAGGAATGGTATCTACAGGAAGCAAAACTTCTCTTTTGTCAGCTCATACGTGTTCAGTGACTTGTTAGGTGACTTGGTCAAGTTAGGTGACTTGACCAAGGTCACACAGAAGGTAAGTGGTGAATTTGGGATTAGAATGAAGGCCTTCTGACTCCCAAGCCCATGCTCCTTCCTCTAGGATGCACAGCTTCCCTGTGCAAAAGCTTAGGAAGTGAATAACAAGCAGGTGACACAAACCCTGCCCACAGTGATATTACAGAAGTGTGAAGAATGTCTTTGTTAGATTCAAAAAACATATGAGTTGTCCACAATGTACCTGAAAAAATTTCTCATACAGCATAACTTGAAGTCTATTACTAAGAAACTCCATCAAAATACTTAAGCTCAATTTTTAATTTCTCTGGGACCTGCCATGACAATCATGAAGTTATGCAGTTGTAACTTCACAATGAGGCTGAGAAAACAAATATTCATATCAACATATTTTAAACAGCCATACACCACTAAACACATTCAAGAGTTTTTGTTCAATTAGTTTGAAAGAGAACAGAAACATGTAACACATTACTTGGAAGACTAAAACTCAAAAAGCAAGTCAAACTGGGAAAATGCATCTTAGCTACTTCCTAAGATGAGGATGCTATTTATCTAGCTTTGAATAACTTAGGTGGCAAACTATTTTTGATAGGTAAACACAAAATTTCTTGCAAACGGAAGGTCAGGCTACACTGTATTTATAGAGAACGATTTTAATAATCCTTTCTTAAGATATAAATCTCTCTTTGTGGCCTCAATTTCTGGTTTTGTCTTGGAGACCATGCTATCAGACCTAATACACGGAAAATCCTTTACATATTACCTAATACCTTTTTGTGTCATGCTGATGATTGGAGGAACACTTCCCATCCATGGCTCTGGGATACCATATACAGAAGACAAAGACATTTTCAATCTCTAGTGTTAGAAATACTTTCTTCCAATCCTGAGAAGCTTTCAGAAAATTATTTTCACCTCCAGGGCAAACTCCATAAACATCCAAGAATCTGATGAAGATTGTACCTCTAATGGCACTAAATCTTCTTTCTGGAGAAGGTTTGCACAAAACATGACTAAATTGCATTTTACTTGGAACAAACATGCATGTTCCGATTTGAAGGATTTGAACTGACTTTGGGAAGTTTCACTTCTGTTTCCTTGAAGAGCACTTTATACAAAATGTTCAGGAGGAGATGATTGCCACGATATGAATGACCTTAATCCATTCTGAACAACAACAACAACAACAACAACAACAACAATAACAACAACAGAGTTTCATCATTCTCACAGTGGTATTTCTCTACTGGCTGAATTCACTGAGGAGTTTCTCAGTGCCCAGGGAATTTGCTACCTTCTATGCCACCCTGCTATGGTGTGTAACATCTGCAGAGATTCTCGAAGGATGAATGTAACCATAGGCCAAGCAGATGTGGAATAACAAACAAGTTATTTTGCTAGTGGACACGTGCCTGATTTTGGCCTGTTAGCGTCTTACAGGAGTTCTGATAGGGCAAAATATTTCATATTTCCTAACTGGGCATTTTAAGGTGCACTATACTTGTCTCGATACAGCAACAGCAGCTGAACTTTCATTACTCCATTCAGTGGTGCTTATTCAGTACTTACTGTGTGCAAAGCACTGTACTAAGCACTTAGGAAAGTACATTGCAACAACAGACTCATTCCCTGCCCATAACAAGTTCACAGTCTACAGGGAACCGAAGGAATACCTTTAATATCTCCATAGCAGTGAAGCCCAGTGTTTCTTCAATCAATTCATTAATAGCATTGATTAAGATTCTGCTGTATACAGAGCAATCAATCAATCGTATTTATTGAACATTTACTTTGGACAGCATACTGTACTAAGCACCTAGGAGAGTACAATACAGTTAGTTGACATGATCTCTGACCTAAAGGAGCTTGCAGTAGAGTGGGGGAGACAAACATTAAAATAAATTACAGGTACGGGAAGCAACTGACTATAAGGATATATGCTTATACATATATATATGTATATATGGATGTGTGAGTAAAAAGCACTGTACTAAGCACTAGGGATAATAAAATAATTATAAGAATGATACTTGGGTGCCAAGCATTGTACTAAAAACTGGAGTAGATGCAATTAAGCAATCAACCAATCAGTAGTATTTATAGAGTGCTAACTGTGTACAGGGCACTGTACTAAGTGCTTGGGAGAGTACAACACAACAATATAAGAGACACATTCCCTGCGAACATTGAGCATACAGTCTAGAGGGGGAGACAAACATTAATATGAATAAATAATTTGTGGATGTATACATAAATACTGTGGGGCTGCGTGGGGGAATGAATGAAGCAAGCCAACAGGGAAATGAGAGCTTAGGGAAGGCCTCTTGGAGGAGATGTGCCTTCAATAAGGCTTTGACAGTGGGGATAGTAAATGTCTGTTGGATAGGAAGAGATAGGGCATTCCAGGACAGAGGTAGGATATGATGATGATAATTATGGTATTTGTTAAGTGCTTCCTATGTGCCAAGCACTGTTGTAAGTGCTGGGGTAGATAAAAGTTAATCAGGTTGTCCCATGTGGAGCTCACAGTCTTAATCCCCACTTACAGATGAGATAACTGAGGCACAAGACGTTAAATGGCTTGCCATGGCCAGGACATGGATGAGGGGTTAGCAGAAAGATAGACGACATCAAGGTACAAAAAGAAGGTTGAGATTAGAGGAATGAAGTGTGTGGGCTGGGTTGTAGTAGGAGAGTACCCAGGTGTGATAAGAAGGGGCAAGGTGATCATGTGCTTTAAAGCCAATGGTAAGGAGCTTCAGCTTTACATTACCACAATGTAAGGAGATCAGTCACAGTTGCGGTCCCATATGGGGCTCCCAGTCTAAGAGAGAAGTAGGACAGAGATCTTATTCCCATTTTTACAGATGGGGAAACTGAAGCACAGAGACATTGTGGGAAGCAACGTGGCCTAGAGGAAAGAGAACAGGCCTGGGAGTCAGATGAACTGAGTTCTAATCCTGGCTCTGCCACTTGTCTGCTGTGCAACCTTGGATAAGCCATTGAACTTCTCTCCACCTCAGTTACCCAATCTGTAAAATGGCATCAAATCCTACCCCCTCCAACTTAGACTATGAGCCCTATGTAGGATATTGACTGAGTCTAGTGCTCAATATAGTGCCCAGCGCTTAGTACGGTGCCCAGCACTTAGTACAGTACCTGGCACATAGTAAGCACTTAACAAATACCATAATTATTATAATCCTGTATCCACCCCAGTACTTAGTACAGTGCTTGGCATATAGTAAGTGCTTAATAAGTACCACAAAAATTGTGACTTGCCCAAAGTAACACAGTAAGTGGAAGAGGGGTTTAAACCTCTGGTCATTAGACTCCCAGACCAGTACTCTTTCCACTAGGTCATGCATGCTGCTTCTCATATAAAATAAAAATTCATGATCCATGCCCTCAAGGAGCTTACAATTTAAATTACAAAAGAGACCAAGTAATAGAGTATATAATATTTTAAATACTTCTTAAAATAATATCTCACATAGAAAAATAAGCTGTCACTGGTAGTAACACCTGGTATCCCTTGCTCTGATAGGGCTACAGAAGGTCATCATTAAGATTCTTGCAGGTATTTTAATTCTCCTGAAGATGGACATCAAACCATCTGGACAATTTAAGTAACTTTTTTGGTACCTTATGATATTACTAAACTAAATTTGGATTGGATCTGGAGAAGTAACATGGTCTAGTAGAAAGATCACAGGCCTGGGAGTCAGAAGACATGAGTTCTAATCCTGCCTCTGCCACTTGTTTGCTGTGTGACCTTGGGCAAGTTTCTTAACTTCATGGTGCCTCAGTTTCCTCAACTGTATAATAGGGGTTAAATATCTGCTCTCCCTCCTACATGGACTGTGAGCCCTCTCTGTGACAGAAACTGTCCAACCAGATTATCTTGTGTCTACTCCAGGGCTCAGTACAGCACTTGGCACATAGTAAACACTTAACAAATACCACAATTTTCATTATTTTCATTATTCTTCTAATTATTATTATTGTGTTTAATGATGGTCAGCTAAGCATTCTACATCATATATAGCAAAAATGACCTGAATACTTTTCAGGTTTCACTGTAAAAGAGTAATATTGTCCATCAGGAGCTCTGTTTGTGTTGGAGCATATTCATGATGAGTTTGGTTTCATCTGCAAGTGAGAGGCTATTTTGTTGATTACAAAGCTGATGCAGGGCCCACTTGAGCAGGCTTGGGCCATTCTTACTGGTTTTCCCAAATCCAGATGGTCCCTAAGGTTTTCCTCCCTCTTTCTTCATCACAGAATGCTGGCTCTGCTGCATCGTCTATCCAAATCCAAATAAAAATCTCCCTTCTCCTCCACGGATAAAGTCACTACTATGTCACCCTGGATATATTGATTTCACTTATTGAGTATATAATCCCAAGTGTTCTCCAATTTACCAAAATTATCTGTTTTCCCTTCTATTCTTCTCTTAAGAGGATTCCAATTACCATTAGAAAGTACTGAAAGTAGTCTTTTAATCAATGTGCATAATGAGAAGACTTAAACACAGAAAATGACATTCATTACTCTGCCAATTCAGAATACAATAAACCTTCAAGTGTGTTTCTTTTAGAAGAGATTACACCACAGTGATCTTCCTTAAAACATCTGAAGAACCTGCTGGTGCCTTCCGTCTCCCACTGAAAAAAAACAGCAACGTAATTCTCAGAAAGTGATTCACGTCTCTCTTGAATTCATGGGCACTACCAACCTTCCCATCCAACAAACCCGTAACCTTGGTGTCACCCTTGACTCCGCTCTCTCATTCGCCCCTCACATCCAAGCCATCACCAAAACCTGCCGGTCTCAGCTCCGCAACATTGCCAAGATCCACCCTTTCCTCTCCATCCAAACTGCTACCCTGCTCATTCAAGCTCTCATCCTATCCCGTCTGGACTACTGCATCAGCCTTCTCTCTGATCTCCCATCCTTGTGTCTCTTCCCACTTCAATCCATACTTCATGCTGCTGCCCGGATTGTCATTGTCCAGAAACATTCTGGGCATGTTAGTCCCCTCCTCAAAAATCTCCAGTGGCTACCAATCAATCTGCGCATCAGGCAGAAACTCCTCACCCTCGGCTTCAAGGATCTCCATCACCTCGCCCCCTCCTAACTCACCTCCCTTCTCTTCTTATACAGCCCAGCCCGCACCTCCTGGAGATTAGCGCTCCTCTGCCGCTAATCTCCTCACCGTGCCTCGTTCTCGCCTGTCCCGCCGTCGACCCCTGGCCCACGTCATCCCCCTGGCCTGGAATGCCCCCCGCCTGCACATCCGCCAAGCTAGCTGTCTTCCTCCCTTCAAGGCCCTACTGAGAGCTCACCTCCCACAGGAGGCCTTCCCAGACTGAGCCCCCTCCTTCCTCTCCCCCTTGTCTCCCCTCTCCATCCCCCATCTTACCTCCTTCCCTTCCCCACAGCACCTGTATATATGTATATATGTTTGTACATATTTATTACCCTATTTATTTATATATTTTACTTGTACATATCTATTCTATTTATTTTATTTTGTTAATCTGTTTGCTTTTGTTCTCTGTCTCCCTGTTCTAGACTGTGAGCCCACTGTTGGGCAAGGACTGTCTCTATATGTTGCCAAATTGTACTTCCCAAGCGCTTAGTACAGTGCTCTACACACAGTAAGTGCTCAATAAATACGATTGATTGATTGATTGATTGATTATTTGGCTCCATAACCTCCTCATGGTATTTTTCACCTCTGCATTTCTCACAGTGTAGATCAAGGAGTTTAATATGGGAGTAATGAAAACATAGAATACAGCTACTCCTTTATCCATTGGGAAGGTGAAGACTGGCCTCATATAGGTGAAGACCCAGGGAACAAAGAACAGCATGACGACTGTGTCATGAGAGCCACAGGTGGAGAGGGCGTTGTGCCTTCCCTTTGAACTATAACGTTTTACAGAGTTCAAGATGACCATGTTGGAGATGAGCAACATGAGGAAACAGATAGTGCAATCAGGCCGCCATTGGCAGCCACCGACAGACACATGACATAGGTGTCTGTGCAGTCGCGTTCTAACAAAGGGTATATGTCACAGAGAAAGTGATCAATGACACTGGAACCCCAGAATGACAGCCAGAATAAGATGAGAATCTGAATTATTGGATGAAAGAAGTCCACTAACCAGGTCGCACTCACCAGTAGGGCACACACGTGATGGTTTATGATAATCAAATAGTGCAGGGCTTTGCAGATGTCCATGTAACAGTCATAGGCCATCATAATGAGAAAGTTGACCTCTGTCCCTCCAAAGAAGTGTGATACAAAGAGCTGGACAATACAGCCATTATAGGATATGACTTTCCTGGCAGACAGGCAGTCTGCCATGATTTTGGGAGTAGTGGAAGAGGAGTAGAAGGTGTCTATGAAAGATTAGTATGAGAGGAAGTAGTACATAGAGGAGCTGAGATTCTGGCTGTCCTTGACGGTTATGACCACAAGCAGGTTTCCCAAAAGAGTTACCAGGTAGATGATTAGGAACAAAACAAATAAAAGCTTCTGCCACTCTGGATTCTGGGTAAATCCCAAGAGATTGAATTCGGTCACATTGTTCCTTTTTTCGATTGATTTGGTGTTGGTGATGAACATGCCTGTGAGCATGCACAACAGAGAACAGTTTTACCTAAAAAGATAAGATTAATTGAATTTATATAGCACCATTTTTTTCCATGAACCCAAGATAATGTATTTCTACTACCTAATATTTCTCTTTCTTAAACAACTTTGGTCCCAGTCAACAAAAAGAAAAATCAAGCCAAGTGCCTTGTAATTATGCCCCACCTTCAGCCAAGGGTAATCAATCAATCAGTAGTATTTACTGAGTGCGTATTCTGTGCAGAGTTATGTACTAAGTGCTCAGACATGCTGAATCCAGTATTCTTTCCACTTAGTTCATATCCTGTCAACCCCCGTGGCTAGTGCCATTAGTAACATTTCACTTGGAGAAGAAGCATGGCTCAGTGGAAAGAGCCCAGGCTTGGGCGTCAGAGTTCATGCGTTCTAATCCTGAGCTACTGCTTGTCAGCTTGTTACTGGGCGAATCACTTAACTTCTCTGTGCCTCAGTTACCTCATCTGTAAAATGGGGATAAAAATTGTGAGCCCCACATGGGACAACCTGATAACCACATATCCTCCTCAGCACTTAGAACAGTGCTTTGTACATAGTAAGCACTTAACAAATACCAAACGTATTATTATTATCATTATTATTTTCACCCTTTATTCACCCCTCACTCGGCCCCATAGAACCTATGTACCTACTTGTAATTTATTTATGTATGATTAATGTTTGCCACCTCCTCTTGATTGTAAGCTCACTGTGAACAGGGAACATGTCTACCAACTCTGTTGTATCTTCCAAATCACTTGATACAGTGCTTGAATAGCAGTGTTGCCTAGTGGAAAGAGCACAGATTTGAAGTTAGAGGTTGTGAGTTCTAATCCCGGCCCCGAAACTTGTCAGTTGTGTGACCCTGGGAAGTCACTTAAGTCCTTTGTACATCATTTCCCACATCTGTAAAATGGGGATGAAGACTGTGATCCCCATATAGGACAGCCTGATTTCCTTGTATCTACCCCTATGCTTAGAACAGTGCTTGGCACAAATTAAGTGCAAAACAAATATCATCATCATCATCATAATCATCAGCAGTGCTCTGCACACACTAAGTGCACAATAAATGTGACTGACTGACTGATGGATTTCACAGCAAACTGGAGCGCCCAACAGAGGCCATTTTGCCTTACTGAGGGATGATCAAAATAATAATAATAATAATGATGGCATTTGTTAAGCACTTACTGTGTGCCAAGCACTGTTCTAAGTGCTGCAGTAGATACAAGTTAATCAGCATGTCCCACGTGGGACTAACAGTCTTAATCCCCATTTTACAAATGAGGTAACTGAGGCATAGAGAAATTAAGCAACTTGCCCAAACTCACATGGCTGGCAAGTGGTGGAGCCGGAATTAGAACCCATGACTTCTGACTTCCAAGCCCGTGCTTTTTCCACTAAGCCACGAATAGGCTTGGTGAATTGTTTGCTTTAGATAACTGTTGTCTCTTTTTATTAGACAAGGGGTACTTACTGTTCGGTTAAGTTTAGTCCCTTCCCTCACTGTGAATGCCTCCAGTGGCACAAGTTAGGACAACTAAACGGTCCTCTTTCAAACAATCCTGCTTCTGTGATTCCACTCCACAGAAACTCATTCATTCATTCAATCATATTTATTGAGTGCTTACTGTGTGCAGAGCACTGTACTAAGCGCTTGGGAAGTACAAGTCGGCAACATAGATATGGTCCCTACCCAACACGGGCTCACAGTCTAGAAGGAGGAGACAGACAACCAAACAAAACATGTAGATAGGTGTCAAAACCATCAGAATGAATAGAAGTTCTGCTATATGCACATCATTAACAAAATAAATAGAGTCAGCAACATATAGAGGTGGTCCCTGTGCAAAGGTGGGCTCACAATATAGAAGGGGGAGACAGACAACAAAACAAAACATGTAGACAGGTCTCAAAACCGTCAGAATAAATAGAATTACAGCTGTATGCACGTCATTAACAAAATGAAGAGTAGTAAATATGTACAAGTAAAATTAATAGAGTAATACATCAGTGCAAATATAGATAAGTGCTGTGGGGAGGGGAAGGGAGCAGGGCAGGGTGGGGAGGAGGGGAGGAGAGGAAAAGGGGAGCTCAGTCTGGGAAGGCCTCCTGGAGGAGGTGATCTCTCAGTAGGGCTTTGAAGGGAGGAAGAGAACTAGTTTGGCGATTGTGTGGAGGGAAGATATTCCAGGCCAGGCATAGTACATGGGCCAGGGGTCAACGGTGGGACAGGTGAAAACGAGGCACAGTGAGGAGGTTAGCGGCAGAGGAGTGGAGGGTGCCATCTGGGCTGTAGAAGGAGAGAAGGTAGGTGAGGTAGGAAGGTGCGAGTTGATGGAGAGCCCTGAAGCCGAGAGTGAGGAGCTTTTTCTTTATTCATAGGTTGACAGACAACCACTGGAGATTTTTGAGGAGGGGAGTGACATGTCCAGAGAATTCCTGTACAAAGATAATCCCGGCAGCAGAGAGAATTATAGACTGAAATGTGGAGGTGAATGGGAGATCAGAGAGGAGGCTGATGCAGTAATCCAGTCGGGATAGGGTGAGAGATTGAATCAGCAAGGTAGCGGTTTGGATGGAGAGGAAAGGGAAGATCTTGGCGCTGCTGTGGAGGTGAGACCGGCAGGTTTTGGTGACAGATTGGATGTTCAGGGTGAATGAGACAGCGGAATCAAGGATGACAGCATGGTTGTGGGCTTGAGAGATGAGAAGGATGGTAGTGCCGTCTACAGTGACTGGAAAATCAGGGAGAGGACAGGGTTTGGGAGGAAAGATAAGGAGCTCAGTCTTGGACATACTGAGTTTTAGATGGCGGGCAGACATCCAGATGGAGATGTCCTGAAGGCAGGAGGAGATACGAGTTTGGAGGGCGTGAGAGAGAGCAGGGGTGGAGATGTAGATTTGGGTGTCATCAGTGCAGAGGTGATAGTTGAAGCCATGAGAGTGAATGAGTTCACCAAGGGAGTAAGTGTAGATAGAGAACAGAAGGGGACCAAGAACTGACCCTTGAGGAACCCCTACAGTAAAGGGATGGGAGGGGGAGGAAGAGCCCACATAGGAGATGGAGAATGAACAGCTGGAGAGATAAGAGATAAGACTTCCTTGCAGTTAATGGGCTCTATTGGTGAGAGGAAGCAAATGGCCACAAAGATTCCTGAAAATGTTCATAATCCATAAAACTACAATCTCTCTGCATTTTTATTCTCAAACTAAGGGGTTTCTGGAATTAAGGATATTGGATCCTCTTTTTTGTACTATTATCAATCAGTCATTCAATCAGTGGTATTTATTGAATGCCTGGAGTGCTGTATTAAATGCCTGAGAGAATACTATACAATAGAGATTGTAAGCTCGTTGTGAGCAGGGAATGTGTCTTTTATAACTGCTATATTGTACTCTCCCAAGCGCTTAGTATAGTACTCTGCACATAGTAAATGCTTAGTAAATATGATTAACTAACTGACCAGTGTATGTAGACCTAATCACTGCCCACAAGGAGCTCACAGACAGGAGGGAGTGGCAGACATTAAAACAAATGATAGATGGATATCCACGTAAGTTCTGTGGGGCTGGGATGAATGTGTTTAAACGGTAAAGACCCAAGTGCAGGTTTTGCAGAAGAGAGGGATAATTGGAGAAGTGAGGTCATAGTCAGGAAAAGCTTCATGGAGAAGACCTGATTTTAGAAGGGCTTTGAAGATGAGGAAAGTATTGTTTTCAGAAACAAGGACAGTCACAAGAAGAAACATACTGGGGAGTTTACTCCTTTCCTTCCAGGCGCCACCATTCTTCCTGCCTCACAAACTCATACCCTTGGTGTTTTCCTTGACTCAGCTCTCTCATTCAACTCACATATTCAATTTGTCACTAAATCCTTTCAGTCCAACCTTTACAATATAACTAAAATCTGCCTTTTCATCTTCATCCAAACTACAACCACATTAACCCAAGCACTATCCTATTCCACCTTGATCACTGTATTTGCCTCCTTGCTAACTTCCCTGCCTCCCAACTCTCCCCACTCTAATCCATACTTCATTCTGCTGCCCAGATTAGTTTCCTACAAACCACTAAATCCATGATTCCCTACTCTTCAAGAACCTCCACATCAAACAGAAACTCCTTACCATCAGCTTTAAAGAACTTAATCACCTTTCCCTCTCCTACCTTACCTTGCTACTCCCTGCTGTAACTCAGCCCAGACACTTTATTCCTCTAATGCCAACCTACTCACTGTACCTTGATCTCGTCTATCTCATTGCTGACCTCTGACCCATATTCTGCCTCTGTCCTGGATGCCCTCCCTCTTCATATCGAACAGACAATCATTCTCCCCACCTTCAAAGCCTCGTTGAAGGCACATCTCCAAGAGAATTTTCCTGAATAAGCCCTGATTTCCTCCTCTACCACTCCTTTCTGTGTTGCCTTTGCATTTGGATTTATATCACTCCCTTAGCCTCATAGCAATTATGTACATATTCATAAATTATTTATTTATACCATCCATCTCTCCCTCTAGCCTGTAAACTCATTGTGGGTCGGGAACATACCTATAAACTCTGTTATACTGTACTCTCCCAAGCGCTTAGTACAGTACTCTACACACAGTAAACACTTAATAAATGTGGTTGGTTGATTGTGTACTGTGTGCAGAGCATTGTACTGAGTGCTTTGGAGAGTATAAACATGGGCAATATTTATATTGCCAAATAAAAATGCAGTGAAAAAGACATTTTTGAGCACCTGTATACGTCTGAGATTTCCAATAGAAACACATAACTGTTCCCTAGAGTCTTTTCAAAACTGGTTTTGGATTTGGGACAAATTAGGTCAATCAATTCCTAATTTTATTCACCATTTTATGGGGCCTATTGGTGACCTAAATATGTGGTTTTCCAATTAGCTGCCTTGATACAAGCACATAAAGGAGAAATGGACATTCGTATGGACTTTGCAGTCTGTAGACATGATCATCATTAGAGAAAAATATTGGCCAATAAGAGTTAGAATAAAATTACTTTCAATTAGATGAAAAAAATTCATTGAAGTAATTATCAGCCAGCGCTTAGAACAGTGCTTTGCACATAGTAAGTGCCTAACAAATACCTTCATTATTATTATTATTATTATTATTATTATTATTAAGCGCTTAATAAATGCTATAATAATTATTATCCATATTTCACTCTGAGCTCAGCATCATTTTTTGGTTGCATTTGTTATGTGCTTCCTATGTGCCAGGCACTATACTAAGTGCTAAAGTAGATACATGCTAATCAGGTTCTACACAATTCATGTCCCACAGTGGGCTCACAATCTTAATCCCCTTTTTACAGATGAGGTAACAGAGGAACAGAGAACTGAAGTGACTTGCCCAAGGTCACACAGCAAGCTTAGGTACACTGTTTCTCCTCTCACAGTTAAACTGGATTCTACAGATACCCAGGAATCTCATAACATTCTGTTCAAACAACCTCATGGGAGTATGACCAGTTTCCCTTGTGGAAGGTTTGCCCAAGATAATGCCAAACTGAATTTTGCTTGAGAAAAATGAGTATAGATGAAGGGAAGGAAAAACACATTTTCACTGGATTTTAATCCCAAAAGAGAAATCATTTCTGCTCCATCGTCAAATTGCCAATCACCAGAACCTTGCAACCAAATGTACACTGGTGATTTGAAGAGAGCTGAGAAAATATTTCAGACAATTTTGGAGGGAAATTTTGCAGCTCATTTTTCCGTGTATTTCAAGAAAAACAGATTGCTTACTTGCTTGCCTGACTTTTGCTTCTCTGACCTCACACATTTGTTATGTGGAGACAGCATCAGTGGGAACTTAAGGTTGATAACGTTGTCAATAGACCAAATCAATCAATAGCATTTATTGAACACTATCTCTGAGCAGAGCATTGTACTAAGTGCTCAGTAGAGTAAAATATATCAGAGCTTGTAGACACATTCACTGCTCACAATGTAGAGGACAAAAGAGTTGAATATGACAGATAGAATGCTCCCTTAGGAAAATAGCCAGTGTTACATCTTGGCAACAGGAAGAAAAATTATCAGTTCAGAAAACAAAAACAAAGATGAAGAGAGCACAAGTCCAACTAAAACTAATCCATTCCAGGTTTATTTAACATTTGGTCTTATTATGTATGGTAAGTCCACTTGGTTTTACTGAATGCTCTATTTTTTTCTCATTTTAACAGATTTCTCTTTGAATTCAGGCGAAAGCTGGGCTTGCACTCCAACCTTGTCTTCCTGCTTGCCTGATTGGCAAGAGTCTTTCTGATGGACAATTCTGTCCAGATTCACGAGTCCTATTCCTGGATGTTCACTGTTCCATTCCCAAGCCTAACGAACCCTTGGCCCCCAGTGACGACATTTTGTGGGGAAGAAATATTTCACACCCACAGAGAACATTTCTTCAAGAATATTTCATGGACATAGCCAAAATTAATGCATTCATTCTGACAGAATGCATGGGTGAAAATATTATCCACAAATGCCAGCTCATCTACACTGAAGGTCTAGGTAGATAACATCCACTTAAGAATTGGAATCAGTCAGCAGTAGAGATGGTGTCCATTCTAGTGGCCTTTCAATACACTCCAGCTCACTTGGAATCTTCCTGAAGACTTCATTCTCCTAATACTAATGTCAACGTTCTCACTATACCTCCATCTCATCTGTCTCGCCTTCGACCTCTCGCCCACATCTCACCTCTGGCCTGGAATGCTCTTCCTCCTCACAGCCAAGAGGCAACTACTCTCCTTCTTTGAAGTCTCATTGAAATCACATCTCTTCCAAATTGCCTTCCCTGACTAAGCCCTCCTTTCCTGTTCCACTCCATTTTATGTCCCCTTGACTTGCTCCCTTTATTCATCCTCACACCCAGCTCTAAAGCACTTTTATACACATCAATAATTTTATTTATATTAATGTCTGTCTCCCACTTTAGATTTTACACTCACTGTGGGAAAGGAATGTGTCAGTGATAATGTGCTAAATATAGAACTCTGCACACAGTAAGCACTCGACAAACATGATTTACTAACTGATGGACACCACATCCCATAGTCATTCATCCATTCATTCATTCAATAGTATTTATTGAGCACTTACTGTGTGCAGAGCACTGTACTAAGCGCTTGGGAAGTACAAGTTGGCAACATATAGAGATGGTCCCTACCCAACAGTGGGCTCACAGTCTAGAAGGTGGAGACAGAGAACAAAACAAAACATATTAACAAAATAAAATAAATAGAATAAATATATACAAGTAAAATAAATAAATAAGTAGAGTAATAAATACGTACAAACATATATACATACATACAGGTGTTGTGGGGAAGGGAAGGAGGTAAGGCAGGGGGGATGGAGATGACTCAGTCTAGGAAGGCCTCCTGGAGCAGGTGAGCTCTCAGTAGGGCCTTGAATGGAGGAAGAGAGATAGTTTTTGCGGATGTGGGGAGGGAGGGCATTCCAGGCCAGGCGGATGACGTGGTCCGGGGGTCGACGGCGGGACAGGTGAGAACGAGGCACGGTGAGGAGGTTAGTAGTGGAGGAGCGGAGGGTGCGGGCTGGGATGTAGAAGGAGAGAAGGGAGATGAGGTAGGACGGGGTGAGGTGATGTAGAGCCCTGAAGCCGAGGGTGAGAAGTTTCTGCCTGATGCGTATGTTGATTGGTAGCCACTGGAGATTTTTGAGGAGGGGAGTAACATTACCAGAACGTTTCTGGACAAAGACAATCCGGGCAGCGGTGTGAAGTATGGATTGAAGTGGGGAGAGACAAGAGGATGGGAGATTGCAGAGGAGGCTGATACAGTAGTCCAGATGGGATAGGATGAGACTTTGAACGAGCAGGGTAGCGGTTTGGATGGAGAGGAAAGGGCGGATCTTGACAATGTTGTGGAGGTGACACCAGCAGGTTTTGATGACAGCTTGGATGTGAGGGGTGAACAAGAGAGTGCAGTCGAGGATGACACCACGGTTGCAGGCTTGTGAGACGGGAAGAATGGTTGTGCCGTCAACAGTGATGGAAAAGTCAAGGAGAGGACAGGGTTTGAGAGGGAAGACAAAGAGTTCAGTCTTGGACATGTTGAGTTTTAGGTGGCGGGCAGAAATCCAGATGGAGATGTCCTGAAGGCAGGAGGAGATGCGAACCTGGAGGGAGGGAGAGAGAGCAGGGGCAGAGATGTAGATCTGGGTGTCACCGGCGGAGAGATGATAGTTGAAGCTGTGGGAGCGAATGAGGTCACCAAGGGAGTGAGTGTAAATCGAGAACAGAAGGTGACCAAGAACTGAACCTTGAGGAACCCCTACAGTAAGGGGATAGGAGGGGGAGGAGGAGCCTGCAAAAGAGACTGAGAATGAATGACCGGAGAGATAAGAGGAGAGCCAGGAGGGGACAGAGTCTGTGAAGCCACGGTTGGATAGTGTGTTGACATGCTCCCCTATGTCTTGGTCAAAAGAGGAAAGAAGATGAAAAGTTTGTTTCTTTGCTTTGTTTTTTAATGTTTTATTTTTTAATGTTATTTGTTCAGTGCTTACTGTATGACAGGCATTCATTCATTCATTCATTGAGTGCTTATTATGTGTAAAGCACTATATGAAACTAAACCCATGGGAGCATATAACAATGAACAGACACATTCCTTGCCCACAGTGAACTCACAGTTCAGAGGGGGAGACAGACATTAATCTACATAAAGAAATAAATGGATAGATAAGTAAATCACAGTATATACAGGCACTGTAATAAGTGCTGGGGTAAGTACAAGCTAATCAGGTTGCATACGGTTCATGTGACACATGGGGCTCATAGACCTAATTCCCATTTTATAAATGAGGTAACTGAGACATAGAGAAGTGACTTGTCCAAGGTCCAAAGCAGACAACTGGCAGGGCCAAGTTTAGAAACGAAGCCCTCCCTGGTTGCTTAAGATTGCATTCTAGAACTGGGAAATCTTCCAAAGGAATCATCAACTCATTAGAAAGTTGTAAACCACACCCTTTAACAAAATGGAGGTCAATCAGATAGGGGAGCCCAGGAACATCAATAATTAAATCAAATACCTCTTAGGCAAATAGCACCACCCCTCATCCTCTTCTTCGTCCATCATGTACCTGCTGCTGGTCAAAGAGCTAACATCATTTCAAAGCAGTTCATCACTTGTCTGCTCTGGTAGTTTGGGCAAATCACTTCATTTCTCTGAGCCTCAGTTGCCTCATCTGTAAAATGGGGATTGAGATTGTGAGCCCCACATGGGACAGGTATAGCAGCCAACCCGATATGCCTATATCCGCCCAAGCACTTAGTACAGGGCCTGGCACATAGTAAGCACTTAACAAATATCAAAATTATCATTATTATTACTATTTCATATGTATCCTGCTAAGGATACCATGGAGACCACGACATTTTTGGGACTCGGCAGTGAGTGCAGAAACTGACAAGCATGACCTGGCACCAGGATCAGCAGGAAGGAAGAATTGGGCTCTTGAGATATTGATGGCAACATCAGGAGATAGCTACAAATAACTAGAGGGACAATGTCCAGCAGGATCTAAAATTTGGAAACCCATTTGTAAGCAAATTTTGAAATCAAAGTTTAAAAGTAAAGTTTGATTCTTCTCCTCTTGCTTGAAAGAACATCTCAACTCTTCCTTCTATCCCTCTCCATCTCTATAGGAGGTTTGCACTTGGTGACTTTGTAGAATTGATTGACCACTTCAAAACCAACAGTCCTGGCTGCTTGCTGGACAAAGTAAGGCCTCTTGAAACACTGAAAAATCAGGGAGGTGAAAGGCTAAGTATGGGGCATTTTGAGGGATCTAAGGACAGCTGCAGCAAATCATCACAGCTCTAACCCTCCCTATCTATTTCCCAGCCTAAATCTTTTCCCCAAGGGAGGTAGAGGGACTTAAAAGCATATCAGCATCTGTCAGTCCAGATTTAGGGGCAGGAGAGGTGTTCTTCCCTACTCCCTTGTGACAGCTACCAAACATGGTGAAGATTTGACTTCCTTGACTTTACTCTTGAATCACCCATTCACTCTACCAATCAATCAATAAATCAAACAATGGTATTTATTGAGTGCTTACTATGTACAGAGCACTGTTCTTAGAACTTGGGAGTGTGTAATACAAAAGAATTAGCAGGCGAATGCAATGCCCATAATGAGCTTACATTCTAGATGGGGAGACTGACATAAATATGAACATGAAACTTGGGAGAGAAGGGTTACAGTGTGCTTTTCTACATGCATGATCTAGTTATTTCAGTGTCCAGCATTGTCTTGATCAATAGAGGGGAGATTTCTCCTCAAAAAAAATGAACAGAAAATCTCTTTTAACAAATTTGTCCATATACCAACAAATTAATTTGGTACTGAGACATTTATCGATGATAACCGGTCACTTCCCTGCACCGTATCTCTTCTGTGAAACTGTTCACTTCTGAGATTCTTGGAATGTAGATTTAGGGGTTTAGCATGGGGCTTATAATAGAATAAAATAGTGCTGTCACCTCATCGATGGGCAGGGTGGATGTAGGTCACACACACAAAGATAAAATGTACAAAAAAAAGATACACTGGTATGGGTAGCACAAGTGGAGAGAGCTTTGCATCTCCCCTCAGAGCTTAGAGATTTCAGTGAAGCTAAAATGATAGCATAAGAGACAAGAAGTATTGCAAAAAAGATTAAGATTCACTGTAGTGACAACTAAAAGGCCAAACATTTGGGTGAACCCTAGGTGGGACAAGGGACTGTGTTAAATCCGATTTGCTTCTATCCACCCCAGGATTTACTACTGTGTCTGACACAGTATAAGAGCTTAACAAATAGCATAATAATCATTATTATCTATCCAGGTGGTCTGTCGGTTGCCTCTCTTTCCCGGTCTAGCCTGCAGATAGAGGCTCCCCATTGCTGGGAATTTCTAGAAAGAGAGAGAACACTTGGGGGACTTCCCAGAAACAGCTATGAATCACCTGATATGGCCCTGCCATTCAGAATGGAGGAGATAGGAAGGCCCTCTATTCTAGGAAAAACTCTAAAGGGAGGTGCACCAGGCAATGAAACTCTTTTGTGCACTTCAGTGTTGAATGAACTGCTGGCAGGTGTTTTGTCCACAGTAGGAATTCACATTCCTGGTGTTTTTAACCCCAGGAGTCTTTTCAGAGCCTGAACCCCAGTTAGGCTCACATGGAAGGTGATAAATTCATTGGGGGACTGCAGAAATCCTCTCTGAATTCACAGAATAGACTTGGTATCAGGGAAAGTCCATTCAAATGATGCAACCTTGTAGGTTGTGATGTTCAACACATATCCACAGGGTGCTGAGCCCTCTCACTGCTCCCCGCGATGGGAGCTGACGTCAGAGTCTGCATAATAATCGCTGCCACTTTCAAGGATGTAGTCAAGAACCTGTTAGAAGACAAGGCTTGTAATGAAAAGAACCAATTAGTCAAGGACACAGGTATTTTCCCAAAGAACTAGTCAAATTCATGTAAGGCTTAACCACTGCTTTTGGCATAAATACCTTATCAGAAAGGGACATAAGAAATTATACAGAGACTTAGAGTCTTAGGTATTACAATAGATCCCCAACACTCCTGTAGAGGCAACTTTAAATGTCATTCTGTAACCCAAAGAAATATCTGTGTAAGAGCAATTTGAGAGTGGGGGTGGAGGGAGAGCTATTAACTCCAATTTTTTCCTTTTTTATGGCTATAGATTTGAAAAAGGGAAGTTCAGAATGTCCTCCCTAGTCTATTCATTGTCCTGTCTCCTTAATGAGCAAAGAGGTTCGGTGAACAGGATGAGAATTTCTACCACTAAATGCATTTCCCTGAGAAGATTTATTAAAATGAATTACTGACTGCTGACTTTGTGGCTAGATAATCTGACTTTTCAGCTTTAAAGGCATATTTTGCCTTTAATCTGTAAAGAAATTTATCATGTGAAGAGGTAAGCAGAGAGATAGGATAAAGCCCCCAATTCTTCAGACCTTTTCAACATCAACACATCTTTCCAGCCCTGCTGATTTTTACTTTGCATTCACTTTCAAAAATGCAAATTTTCATCCTTACTCTTTAATATTTTTGGTGATGTATGCAAATAGATTATCTTCCTACAGCTCACAAAAACATCCAAGTATCTTTCTAGGTCTATACTTACATTCACTTGATATTGTCTTGAAATGATTCTTTTATAAACATATTGCAACTGGGAGATGTATTGCCTAGTGGAAAGAGTATGGGATTGAGAGTCAAAGGACCTGAGTTCTAAGGTAACTCTGCCACTTGTCTGCTGTGTGGCTTTGGGCAAATCACTTCGCTTCTCTGGGCCTCAGTTAGCTAATCTGTAAAATGAGTGTTTGACTGTGAGCCTCGTATTGGACATGGACTTTGTCCAACCTGATTTGCTTGTATCCACCCCAGCGCTTAGTGTGTTGTCTAGCACAGAATAAGTGCTTAACAAATACAACTATTATTATTGCTATTATTAATCTTGGTGGTGTATCTTTGCTGAGAATACAATGTTGATAGCTTCCTAAATCCATTCTTATCTACTCACTTTCCACATTGAGACCTGTCTGTGTTTCCTTCTTTCAACAGGGCTGCTGTGCATTTGCCACCAAAAACCTAGGAAGCAGCGTAGCCTCTTGGCTAGAGCAGGAGCTGAGAATCAGAAGGACCGGGGTTCTAATCGTAGCTGCAACACTTGTCTGCTGTGGAACCTTGGACAAGACATTTAACTTCTCTGTGACCGAATTACCTCACCTGTAAAATGCATATTAAGACAAAGAGCCCTATGTGGAACAGGGCCTGAGTCCAGCCTGATCAACTTGTATCTACCCCATCACTTAGTAAGTGCTGGCACATCATGAGTACTTAACAAATACCTTTAAAAAAGGACTATCAATTAATAAATATAATTTATTGAGCCCTTACTGTGTTAAAAACACTGTACTAACCACTTGGGAGAGTACAGTTTAACAATAAGCGGATACATTTCCTGGCCACAACCACTATTCAGGTCTTTTCTCAGAGCTTGATAGTTTTTGAAAGTTTGGATACCACCTTCCAATGCTTTGTTTGTACCAATACCCACGCATTAAATATTATAACAAAGACTTTAAGCTTGGTCCTGCCACCAGTAAAAGTTGGAGAGGCAATAAATAAATAATAATAATGGCATTTATTAAGCGCTTACTATGTGTAAAGCACTGTTCTAAGCGCTAAGGGAGGATACAAGGAGATCAGGTTGTCCCTCAGGGGGCTCACAGTCTTAATCCCCATTTTACAAATGAGGGAACTGAGGCACAGAGAAGTTAAGTGACTTGCCCAAAGTCACACAGGTGACAATTGGCAGAGCTGGGATTCGAACCTATGACCCCTGACTCCAAAGCCCGTGATCTTTCCACTGAGCCACTAGCAATTATCACTCATCAATGGAAAGAGAGACTGCTAGTTTACATTACATTCTGAGTTTATGGTGTGTTTTATGTTTCCATGTGAAATTCCTGGGTTACTTACAATCTGTTTCCTTTGCAGAACACCTTTTCTTCTTTCTTTGGAAAATAAATGAAAATTGGTCCCATAAGAAGGAGGAAGAAACCTAAAGCTGACATGAGGTGAAATAATCTCAGAAGAGCATCAGGGGTATACAAAAGGTTAGAGATTTCTTGTCTGCTAAATAGTTGGTTCATTATCCTCTGCCCAGTAGGATTTTAGAAGGTCCTGAACCATCAATCCAATGCACTTTTCTCCTAGGGGGAATGTGAACGCGATTATCAGTTGGCATTTATGAGACTGGAATAGTCAGAATTACTGAGTTTCTTGTCTATTGAAAAGGGCATGGAAATCAAACAGAGTGTACTCCAGGGATGACTTCATCGAAAAGGCGCTGAAGATATTGACTATGTTCCCAGTTCCACCACTGACCATGTAAGACATATCTGGCAAGTTCATTCATTCATTCAATCACATTTACTGAGTACTTACTGTGTAATGAGCACTGTACTAAGCACTTGGGACAGTACGATATAGCAATAGTGAACCTACAGTCTACAGATAGGGAGACAGATATTAATATAAATAAATAAATTGCAGAAATGTATGTAAGTGCAGTGGGGCTGCGAGGCAGGGGGATGAAAACAGGGAGCAAGTCAGGATGATGCTGAAGGGTGTGGGAGAAGAGAAAAGGGGGAATTAGTCAGGGAAGACCCCCTTAAAGGAAATGTACCTTCAATAAATCTTTGAACAGGTGGAGAGTAATTGCTCTTTGGATTTGAGAAGTTAAGTTAACCTGATTTGCTTCAATTTCCCACTGGGTGAATTGAGTGCAATAAATATTTTCCCATCCCGCCCTGGGGTTTGGAGAAAATTGACAAGATGATAGAGATTTGGTGCTTTGAGTTCTGTTACTTGATCATTTCAAAGCAAAACTAACGTGGATCATCATTCTCTATACAGAATCTGCAGCTCTCACCCCTGCCCTCATCTCCTACCCTGAGTTCATGGGTAATAAAGACAATGTGACAGAATTCATTCTATTGGGACTTAAACCGAATCCAAGGATTCAGAAAGTCAACTCTGTTGTCTTTTTAATCATCTACAACATCGCCATGGTGGGAAATCTAATCACTGTGGTAATCATAACTGCCAGTAAGACTCTGGACTTCCCCATGTATTTCTTTCTGGCCTATTTGTCATTTAGCGATGCCTGCTATTCTTCTGTCAACACACCTAAACTGATCAGTGACTCTCTCTGTGAGAAGAAAATCATCTATTTCAAAGGCTGTATG
The DNA here is from genome assembly GCF_015852505.1 of Tachyglossus aculeatus. Classification (NCBI taxonomy): domain Eukaryota; kingdom Metazoa; phylum Chordata; class Mammalia; order Monotremata; family Tachyglossidae; genus Tachyglossus; species Tachyglossus aculeatus. The sequence goes on from NW_024044829.1 coordinate 4,007,869, forward strand.
ACTCAGGTCTTTGGAGAGCATTTTCATTCATTCATTCACTCAATCGTATTGATTGAGCGCTTACTGTGTGCAGAGCCCTGTACTAAGCGCTTGGGAAGTACAAGTTGGCAACATATAGAGATGGTCCCTACCCAACAACGGGCTCACAGTCTAGAAGGTGGAGACAGACAGCAAAACAAAACATGTGGGCAGGTGTCAAGTCATCAGAATAAATAGAAGTAAAGCTATATGCAAATCATTTACAAAATAAATAGAATGGTAAATATGTACAAGTAAAATAAATAGAGTAATAAAACTGTACAAACACATATACAGGTGCTGTGGGCAGGGGAAGGAGGTAGGGTGTGGGATGGGGAGGGGGAGAGGAAGGAGGGGACTCAGTCTGGGAAGGCCTCCTGGAGGAGGTGAGTTCTCAGTAGGGCTTTGAAGGGAGGAAGGGGGCTAGCTTGGCACATGTGCGGAGGGAGGGCTTTTTTATGGCAGGCCCGAAATAACTCTCCTTACAGTGATGATCTGTGACCGTTGCATGGTGATATGTAAGCCACTGCATTACATGACCATCATGAACTGGCATATGTGTGGTGTGCTGGTGGAGGCTGTCTGGACAGGAAGCCTGGTGCATGCGACCATCCAGATTTTCTTCATGGTCAATTTACCCTTCTGTGGCTCCAACATCATCAGTAATTTCCTGTGTGATTTGAACCCTTTGCTGAACCTTGCCTGCACGGATACCCACACCCTCGATTTCTTTGTAGCTAGCAACCATGGGTTGATCTGTCTATTAAACCTTGTCATGTTCCTACGTCATGATCCTGTGCTTCCTGAAAACATACAGTAAAGAAGGTAGTCCCAAAGCGCTCTCCTCAGAGCGCCACCACAGATGCCCGGGACTCCGTTCCCGAGAGGCCCGCCATCACACTGTGCGGCCTTGCTGTTCCTGGAAGGATCCTCTCCTCAGAGCGCGCCGCCATAGATGCCCGGGAATACGTTCCTGAGAGGCCCGCCCGCCCGCCATCACACCGCGTGGCCCCTGCTGCTCCAGGAATGATTCCCTCCTCAGAGGGCCCCCATAGACGCCCGGGACTCCGTTCCCGAGAGGCCCGCCCGCCATCACACCGCATGGACCCCACTGCTCCCGGAAGTATCCTCTCCTCAGAGCGCCAGAGAGGCCCGCCATAGACGCCCGGGACTCTGTTCCCGAGAGGCCCACCCGCCATCACACCGCGTGGCCCTCGCTGCTTCCGGAAGGCTCCTCTCCTCCGAGCGCCGCCATAGAGCGCCCCCTGCTTCCACCCCCCCACCACTTAAGCGACCTTCCTTATAGTGCCCCCCAACCCCCCTTCCCGGTCCGGTCCTGACTGACTCTCTCACCCGCCATCCCGGGAAAAAGGCCCTTGTTTTACATTTACCAAGTTTACATTAACGACAACCTCATTTGCACCTACTCAGCCTTCCTGTCCCACCATTGACCCCCGGCCCACGTCCTCCCCCGGGCCTGGAATGCCCTCCCTCTGCACATCCTCCAAGCTAGCTCTCTTCCTCCCTTCAAGGCCCTACTGAGAGCTCACCTCCTCCAGGAGGCCTTCCCAGACTGAGCCCCTTCCTTCCTCTCCCCCTCGTCCCCCTCTCCATCCCCCGCATCTTACCTCCTTCCCTTCCCCACAGAGCCTGTACATATGCATATATGTTTGTACATATTTATTACTCTATATATTTATTTTACTTGTACTTATCTATTCTATTTATTTTATTTTGTTAGTATGTTTGGTTTTGTTCTCTGTCTCCCCCTTCTAGACTGTGACCCCACTGTTGGGTAGGGACTGTCTCTATATGTTGCCAGCTTGTACTTCCCAAGCGCTTAGTACAGTGCTCTGCACACAGTAAGCGCTCAATAAATATGATTGATTGATTGATTGATTGATTGATTGACGCTGTGGCTCTATCTGGAGGTGATGACCAAGGCATTGAGGCTTCCCATCAGAAGCAGCGTGGCTCAGTGGAAAGAGCCCGGGCTTTGGAGTCAGAGGTCATGTGTTCTAATCCCGGCTCTGCTGCTTGTCAGCTGTGCAACCTTGGGCAAGTCACTTAACTTCTCTGTGCCTCAGTTACCTCATCTGTAAAATGAGGATTAAGACTGTGAGCCCCACGTGAGACAACCTGATCACCTTGTAACCTCCCCAGCACTTAGAACAGTGGTTTGCAAGTAATAAGTGCTTAATAAATGTCATTATTATTTTATTTATTTATTATACTTCACAGCCTTACTCAATGATGGAGAATGCCTCTCCTGGTGCAAAGTCTTATCCTATTGACAGAGTAGTCTACATAATTGAGAGTCGGGTGAGAACTAATTACCCCAACTGACACCGTGAAACTCTGTGGAGGTGGGATGAACTACTGGCCCAGGCTGGTATCATCAGCTAATCTATTTGCAGACTTGGAATGGCTCAGAAACAGCATGGCCTACCAGATTGAGCACAGTCTTGGGCGTCAGAGTATCTCGGTCCTAACCTCAGCTCTTCCATTTCTCTGCTGTGTGACCCTGGACAAGTCACTGCTCTGAGCCTCAGTTACCTCATTGGTTTAAATGGAGATTACGGCCGTGAGTTCCTTGTGGGACATAGACTGTGTCTAACCTGATTATCTTGTAACTTCCCCAGCACTTACTACAGTGCCTGGCACACAATCAGCGCTTAGCAAATCGATTACAAAAAGCCAGGAGGGTGCAAGAGGCAGAGTCTTTGCCTCTAATTCTAGGGGAAACCATTCCAATGGGAAGACAATTCTGGGTCACTTTCAGGATGGAGATGCAGTGGAACCCTGAGTCCTGCTAGGTGATCGTGGGTGTGTGGATGGGTTGCTGAGCTGCCATCAAAATGGACCTCCTCTTTGGAGGAATCATCTACTGGAGAAGAGACTTCCAAACTGTAAGCTCAGGCAAGAGGCCTTCTTTGCCTCTAATTCTAGGCGAAACCATTCCACTGGGAAGACAGTTCTGGGTCACTTTCAGGATGGAGATGCAGTGGAAACCTGAGTCCTGCTAGGTGATCCTGGGTGTGTGGATGGGTTGCTGAGCTGCCATCAAAATGGACCTCTTCTTTGGAGGAATCATCTATTAGAGAAGAGACTTCCAAACTGTAAGCTCATTGTGGGCAGGGAACGTTTCTGTTTACTGTGACGTTGTATTCTCTCAAGCGTTTAGTACAGTGCTCTCCACATAATATGCGCTCAGTAAATGCCATTGACTATGAAAACATTCTCCCTAGGCAGAAAGGCTCCGTCCTCTAAAGTGTCTCTGTTGAAATCCTTATAGGCACGGCAGCCCTGGGACCATGAGGCACTCTATCCAGGTTCTACCCAGGTTAATAACTGACCATCTCCAGGGTTTTCAAAGTAATGGGTAACGGTTAGAAAGACCCAGGCCCAGCCAACACAAATAATGCACTAATCGCTTCAACCGAGGCTGTGACAAGAACAGAAGCACAATACTCGAAATATATTTGCAAGACCCGTCTTGGGCCATTTCTGTATAATCTGGGTGGCAGAGGCACCTATGTGAAAGCGTTGGTCACCTCTATCTCTAACCCCTCCTTCAGAATAGATTCAAGTCTTCTTTCTCTTCTCTTTCCTGCACCTCTCATTCCCCCATAAAAAAAAGGCAGTCTCTTAAAACGAATGGTAAATGTTTGGTTTGAGTCAAAAGTGTCTCGTCTCCTACCTGCTTTCTCACACTTTCCACTTTTTCCACAGACCATCTCCGGAGAAAAGCACACACAAGGAGGTGCTGAAACAACGACAGAGGCAGGAAGGGGAAGAAAGGGCAAGAAACATTCTGTTTCATACTGTAAACTCATTGTGGGCAGGGAACATGGCTACCAACTCTGTTATATTCTACTCTCCCAAACGCTTAGTACGGTGTTCTCACGTAGTAAGAACTCAATAAATCCCTCTGATTGACTGGAGGAAAGGCAAAAGGAGAGGATAACTGGGGTCTTGGAGCTGGAGGGGAGGGAAGAAAGAGATAAAGGGGAGGGAAGAGAACTTAGGGATGAGCAACCCAAGGAGATAGAGATAGATGGGAGCAGGGGTGAAAGCGAAAAAAAATGGTTTCTTACCACAACCACCTGACATTTAACAATGTCTTCAGCCTGAGAGATATAAACAGAAAGTCGTCACACAAGACCTCCATATTTTTGGCCTCTGGGGTCAGGAAAACCCTGGTGCCCTTTCAAATCTGGAGGGGGTCAGTAAAGTTCACTAGGCATATATCCAGAGATGGACTCTCAGATTTTTAGTACAAGGAATTGGACAAGAAAGATTAAGCCAAAAGACCACTAAGAGTTTCATTTCAGACAACCCAGAGACAGGGTCAACTGGAGGCCTGAAAGTCTTCTCAGGGCTTCCTAACTCATCCCAGAACAATAGAGGGAGCCCTGTAGAGTTGGGGCTGGTCACAAGGTACCAAAAAAGGCTCTGGAATGAGTCATTCGTTCATACAGTCATATTTATTGAGCGCTTACTACGTGCAGAGCACTGTACTAAGCCTTGGAAAGTACAAGTCGGTAACATGTAGAGAGGGTCCCTACCCAACAATGGGCTCACAGGCTAGAAGGGGGAGACAGATAAAACAAAACATGTAGACAGGTGTCAAAACTGTCAGAGTAAATAGAATTATAGCTATATGCACGTCTTTAATAAAATTAATAGAGTAGTAAATATGTACAAGTAAAATAGAGTAATAAATAGTAATTATAATAGTAGCATTTATGAAGCACTTACTATGTGCAAAGCACTGTTCTATGTGCTTGGGAGGTAACAGTGTGATCAGGTTGTCCCACCTCACAGTCCTAATCCCCATTTTAGAGATGAGGTAACTGAGGCACAGAGAAGTTCAGGGACTTGCCCAAAGTCATGCAGCTGACATGTGGTAGAGCTAGGATTCGAACCCATGACCTCTGACTCCAAGGCCCGTGCTCTTTCCACTGAGCCACGCTGTTTCTATATTTATACAAATATATACAAGTGCTGTGGGGAGGGGAAGGAGGTAGGGCAGGGGGCGGAGGTGGGGAGGGGAGGAAGAGAGAAAAAAGGGTGTTCAGTCTGCGAAGGCCTCCTGGAGGAGGTGAGCTCTCAGTCGGGCTTTGAAGGGAGGAAGAGAGCTAGTTTGGCAGATGTATGGAGGGAGGGCATTCCAGGCCAGGGGAAGGACATGGGCCGGGGGTCGACGGCGGGACAGATGTGAACGCGGCACAGTGAGGAAGTGAGTGGCAGAAGAGAGGAGGGTGCGGGCTTGGCTGTAGAAGGAGAAATGGGAAGTGAGGTAGGAGGGGACAAAGTGATGGAGAGCCTTGAAGCCGAGATTGAGGAGTTTTTGGTTGATTCGTAGGTTGACAGGCAACCAACCACTGGATATTTTCGAGGTGGGGAGTGACATTCCCGGCGGGTTTCTGTAAAAAGACAATCCGGGCAGCAGAATGAAGTATAGACTGAATCAGGGAGAGACAGGAGGATGGGATATCAGAGAAAAGGCTGATGCAGCAATACTGTCGGGATAGGAACAGAGATTGAACAAACAAGGTAGTGGTTTGGTTGGAGAGGAAAGGGAATATCTTGGCGATGTTATGGATGTGAGACCGGCAGGTTTTCGTGATGTATTGGATGTGTGGGGTGAATGAAAGAGGGAGTCGAGGATGAAACCAAAATTTCGGGCTTGAGAGACGGGATGGATAAGAAAGTCACGGAGAGGAATGGGAAGTTTGGGAGGGAATATAAGGAGTTCATTCTTGGACATATTGAGTATTAGATGGTGGGCAGACATCCAGATGGAGATGTCCTGAAGGCAGGAGGAGATACGAGCCTCGAGAGAGGGAGAGAGAACAGGGGTGCAGATGCCGATTTGGGTGTCATCAGCGTAGAGATGATAGTTGAAGCCGTGGGAGTGAATGAATTCACCAAGTATCTATACTCTATCTATGAGTATAGATAGAGAAGAACAGAAGGGGACCAAGAACTGACCCTTGAGGAACCCCTACAGTAAGGGGATGGGACCGGGGTGGGGGGAAGGAGCCCACTAAGCAGACTGAGAATGAATGGCCAGAGGGATAAGAGGAGAACCAGGAGAGGAAGTAGTCTGTGAAACCAAGATTAGATAGCGTGTGGAGGAGAAGGGGCCGGTCCACAGTGTCGAAGGCAGCTGAGAGGTCGAGGAGGATTAGGATAGAGTAGGAGCCATTGGATCTGACAAGGAGGAGGTCACTGGTGATCTGTGAGAGAGCAGTTTTGGTGGAGCATAGGGGACGGAGGCCAGATTGGAGGGGGTTGAGGAGAGAGTGGGCGTTGAGAAATTCGAGGCAGCAGGTGTAGACGACTCATTCTAGGAGTTTGGAAAGGAAGGGTAGGAGGGAGATAGGGTGATAACTATAGGGGCAGTTGGGTCCAGAGAGGGTTTTATTAGGAAGGGGGCAACGTGGGCATGTCTGAAGGCAGAGGGGAAGGAACCAGTGGAGAGTGAGCGGTTGAAAATGGAAGTTAAGGAGGGGATGAGGGAAGGGGCGAGAGATTTCATAAGATGAGAGGGAATGGCGTCTGAAGCACAGGTGGATAGAGTAGCATTTGAGAGGAGGGAGATCTCATCTGCAGGTACTGCTGGGAAGGATGAGAGAGTAGTGGAGAGGGTTGAGAGCAGGGGGATGGGGATCTCAGACCTGATGGTGTTAATTTTCCTTAAGAAGTAGGAGTCACTGGAATGAGTCAGGGGAGGCGGCAACATCAGGACATCTTGTTCTGTTAAGTTGGTGATGATGGGGGGAATTCTAGTTCCACCTCTGTGACAAATGGCATTCAGTGTGGGGAAGGAAAGAGAGAAAAGAGACTCAAAAGAATCCTCTCCCCCGGGACACCGGAACTAGAGCTAGAAACTCCAATCTCCACCTCCTCATTTTTACAGTTTCCCAGACCCCCAGTTTCCCCTGTGATCTCTCTTGTGCATGGACTCTTGCTCCTACCACAGTTTCCCCTGTGATCTCTCTTGTGTGTGGACTCTTGCCTCACTGAAAGCTTCAAACTTACCTATTGCCCATAGAGTTGAACAGGGGAAGTAGGTAAGCTGTGTGCCCTCACGGAAAGAGCATAGGCCTTGGAGTCGGAGGTCTCGAGTTCTAATCCTGAATCTGCCCATTGCTTGCTGGGTGACGTTGGGCAGTCACTTGACTTCTCTGTACCTCAGTTTCCTCAACTGTAAAATGTGGATTCACTACCTGCTTTCCCTCTTACTTAGACTGTGAGCTCCATGAGAGACAAGGAATCTGTCTGACCTAAGTGGCCTGTATCTACCCCCGTGCTTAGAATAATGTTTGACATGACGTAAGCCCTTAAAAAATGCCATGAAAAAGGCAGAGAGGTTGTCTACCGTAATTGTCCCCTTTTGTTGGGCTGCCCCTACTTTAAACTCATCATCTTCCAAGGACATGTTCCACTAGTACTGGATATGGGGCCCTGGCCAGGCTTAGAACAGCTTCACAGTGGCTTGTCCAGTCCAAATCTTGTGGGATTTTTTAAAGATCTAAGGCTATAAGGTGCATCCATTCATCCTGACCAAGGCTTTTATGACCTCAGTGACCAACAGAGGGCAGGTGTGGTGGAGGTCCCAACTTTCAATTCTGAGGTAAGAGGCTTGTCCCTGGCTTCTAGTAGGAGCCATGTGGAACATTAGCTGAAGTTGTCAGGCAGACTGGGGGCGCTAGTTGAATGGAATATGTGTAGAATGAGTGGTGGGCAGGGAAAGATACTGACTTCCCTTCTAGGTCCTCCTCCCTCAGGTGTAGGGTGAGGTCACATTTCTGGGCATGGGCTCTAGCTTGGCTGTATAGTGCATCAGATAGAGACGGGCTCAACAAATACTATTACTACTACTATTACTACTGCCTACAACTATTACTATTAATTATGATATTTGTTAAGGGGTTACCATATGTAAAACGCTGTTTGACACAAAGTACCTATGTAAAGCAATGTTTGATACAAAGCACTGGAATAGATACAAGTTAATCAGATCAGAAGTAGTTCCTGTCCCATGTGGAGCTAACATGTGGGCTATAGTATAGACTGTAAACTGCTAGGTAGGGAACTCCTTGATGGCAGAGATCATTATTAATGTAATTGTATTCTCCCAAGTACCTAGTACATAGTTCTACACAGAGTAAGCACTCATTCATTCATTCATTCATTCATTCATTCAATTACATTTATTGAGCGCTTACTGTGTGCAAGGCACTGCACTAAAAGCTTGGGAGAGTAGATTACAACAATATAATCGATTTATTGATTGATTGATAGGCTGTTAAATAACCTCACTTTTCTTCAGAAATTTTGTCAATCCAATGTGACACTGTGCTGACTCTATGAAGCAATTCATAATCATTCATAAAAAAGAGTTTTCAATTCTTTGATAAATCTTGATGGGTATGCCTCCAGAGCATAATCATCTGTATATAACAACCCCTAGGTGACTGTTTAAAAGACTTTTAATGATGCACATAGTGTGATGGGTTGGAGTATTTTAAATCATAGATAACCTAAATTCGGTAAAGCATCATAAATTGTTCTGATCATACGATGAAGCTGAAATTAGTTGTAAAGTCATAAGAAAAAGGAAATACCTTAGTTTTTGTGGATGACTCATTTTCTTTTATTAAAGACTCTCATCCAGTTTTTGCCATACACACCGTTTAGTAATTATCCTCAGAAATCATCTATTTTTTAATTCAATTAGGTTCTAATTATGCAACATTTCAAATTGTAATTTAAATCTAATTCACCCACAGTACAACCTGGCAGGATGCATTATCATCATCGCCTGGGGAGAAGCCTGAGATCACCTTTCCTTTCCAGGAATTGATTGATAAAATGATATCACCATCAGTGTTGCTTCTCTGGATTCCTACAGTAATCAGTATTTTCACCCTTGAATGATCCACCATCCCTATGACTCACGCTGGAAATTCATCCAAAACATGTGGTATGGCCAAAAATCAAAGCAACAATTTAATTATTCCATTAGTAGACTGTATACTTTTTCTATGGTGGTATAACATGAACCCCAGGTGACCCCTGCATGGTGAGTCCTGCACGGTACTATGGGCCGGGCAGTGTACAAAGCATCTGGGAGAGCACAATGCATTAATATGACAGACACATTCCCTGCCCACAACAAGTTTCCAATCCAGAGGATAGAACTGATTCCTGCCATTCTGAGGTGCTAGCCCCACCCAGGTCCAGCCTGTGTCCCCCTGGGAGAAAGAGGGAGCAGTGTGGCCTGGCCGCTAGCCACTAGGTGCTAGCCGGTGGCCTCGGCCTTGGTGGGCTCGGTTAACTTTACCCAGAACGATGAGCAGCAGCCGCCACAGGCATTTGCCCTCAGCCTTTCAATTCTGCTGCTGGTCGAACATCACCTCCAGCTTCTTCCGGGTTTATTACAGCCCCATTGTCTTCTGCTTTTAGAAGACGTCTCGCCCCGACCCCTGCCGGGCGCCGGGGTGGTGTCAACAAACTTGGCGACGATAGGTTCGGCTCACCTGCGATCCCGGAAAGCGAAATGACTAAAGGGCATTTACAGTCGAATCCGGTGATGAGCGAGGAGCCAACTGCACACTGCAGAGAGGCAGGCCTCACTCTCCACGGCTGAGAAGCCAGAAGCTGGGTGGTGCAGTCACTTTCACCGGTTCTCTGCCCTTTTCCTTTTTGTTTTTAGTTTTCACTGATATTTGTTAAGCACTTGCTCTGAGCCAGGCAATGTACTAGGCACAAAGTTGATCATGGATTATGCCAGGCACTGTGGGATAGATCCAAGCCAATCAGGGTGGATACAGTCCCTGTCCCACAGGGGGCTCACAGTCTTCATCCCCATTTTCCAGATGAGGAAACTGAGGCTCAGAGAAGTGAAGTGACTCACCCAAGGTCAGCCGGCCACGGACAAGTGACATTGCCGGGATTAGAACCCACGTCCTTCTGACTCCCGTGCCCGGGCTCTATCCGGGCATTTCCAAACCGGCATCACCGTGGCAAGCCAGACTGTTCGATTCCCAAAACCTCAAAGGAGGAGGAGGGGTGGAGAGAGAAGCAGCGTGGCTCAGTGGAAAGGCCACGGGCTTTGGAGTCAGAGGTCATGGGTTCAAATCCCGGCTCCGCCAATTGTCAGCTGTGTGACTTTGGGCTAGTCACTGCACCTCTCTGGGCCTCAGTTCCCTTATCTGTAAAATGGGAATTAAGAATGTGAGCCCCCCGTGGGACAACTCTATCACCTTGTAACCTCCCCAGCACTTAGAATAGTGCCTCGCACATAGTAAGCGCTTAAAACATGCCATCATTATTACTAAAATAATTATTAAAATAATAATTTTAATAATCGTTCTCGCCTGTCCCGCCATCTCCCCCCGGCCCACGTCCTCCCCCGGCCTGGAATGCCCTCCTCTGCACATCTGCCAAGCTATCTCTCTTCCTCCCTTCCAAGCCCTACTGAGAGCTCACCTCCTCCAGGAGGCCTTCCAAGACTGAGACCCCTCTTTCCTCTCCCCCTCCTCCCCCTCCCCATCCCTTCAGGCTTTCCTCCTTCCCCTCCCCACAGCACCTATACATATGAATATATGTTTGTACGTATTTATTACTCTATTTAGTTTATTTGTACATATTTATTGGATTTATTTTGATTTGTTAATATGTTGAGTTTTGTTGTCTGTCTCCCCTTCTAGACTGTGAGCCCGCTGTTGGGTAGGGACTGTCTCTATATGTTGCCAACTTGTACTTCCCAAGTGCTTAGTACAGTGCTCTGCACACAGTAAGTGCTCAATAAATACGATTGAATGAATGAATGAATGAATGAAATATATATTACATATATATATATATATATATATAGTATTATATATATGCATCAGGCAAAGGAGTCCAAGCTGTGGAGCAGGAAGTAATATTGTTCCTTCTCAGGATAATGTGTTTCTTAATTAATAACGAGATCTCATGGATCTGGGCAAGGAGGAATTCTGGGTAGAGGTGGATAGAGCTTTTGCAGATCTCAATCTCCCTAGGGCATTTTTCCAACCATCTTGCCATACTTACCTGGAAATGGGGTGATACATTTTTGTATTGGCCAAAAGTTGGAGGCCTCATTTGAGGACCACATGGACTCTTCGAGAACACCCATCTCCAAAGGACTCACTTATTCCCAGTTCTCACTGTGGCAAACCTATAGAGAGAATGAAATATTTTCACAATATCTGGGCACATCCATATAGCGTTATTTATATCTTCCTTTGAACATTTGGAGAATTATCATGGCCCAGTGGATAGGGCAAAGGCCTAGGAGTCAGACGAAGCTGGATTTGAATCCCAGCTCTGCCATTTGTCTTCCATGAGACTTCGGGCAAATCATTTCACTTTCTCTGTTCCTCAGTTACCACATCTGTAAAGGGAGGATTAAGGCTGTGAGCCCTATGTGGGACATGGACTGCTCCCAATCAGAGCTTCGTACCATACCTGGCATACAGTAAGCATTTAACAAATGCCATAAAAGCAATCAAAACAAGATAAAACAAAATTCAATTTATTTACATTCAATTTATTTCTTCTGAATGTCCATCTCCTCCATTAGAGTGTTAGCTCCCCGTGGACAGGGACTATACCTTGTGCTTCTGGTATGCTTTCCCAAGGGCTTAGTACAATGCTTTGTCCTCAGTAGGCTCTCAATAAACACCATTATTGCTCCTTCTAAGAATAATAACAAAAACAACAATTTTAATAATGACTGTTACATTAGTTAAGCACTTACTACATATCAGGCACAGTACTAAGTGTTGGGGGTAAATACTAGATAATCAGGTTGGACACAGTCCCTGTCCCACATGGAGCTCACAGTCTAAGTAGGAAGGAGTACAGGCATGGAATCCTCATTTTACAGGTGAAGAAACTGAGGCACAGCGACAATAAGTGGCTTGACCTGGCTCATAGAGCAGACAAGTGGCACAGCCAGGATTAGAACCCATGTTCTCTGATTTCCAGGTCCATGTTCTTCCTACTAGTGCTTTTCAAAGTGAGACTGGGGGCAGTCGATTTTCATACTAATCAAAATATCTATAGTAACTGTAGATAGTAAAACTATATACTAAACCTAGTATAATATACTATAGTATACCAGTATTAGATACTATAGCATATTATATAGCATACTAGTATAGCATAGTAAACCTATAATAACTGACCAACTCTATGTAGTTATGACATGATCCATCTAGAGGAGGCACACATAGCTTCTCGAGCAGTTTGAGAGCATTACATAAGCCATAATCAAATGGTAAATGAGGGTCCTGAGCACTGAGATCCTGAAACACAATCAGCAACAGCACTGCGGCAGATCTCATCTTCAGGAAAATTATTTAATGAGTGTATATTCTGCAGAGAATGCTGAATTAAACACATGGGTATACAGCAAAAGTGACTAAGCATTGGCCCATCCTTAAGGAGTTGACAGTCTAGCAGAGAAAGTCAGAATAAAAATAATAGTGCCACATTGTAAATTCAACTCTAATCAATGGGAGACACACATTTCACTTAGTGAAGCCCTTCAGTGGAACACAGTGAGATTACCCCCTTTTCCCCACCAGCATTTCTATTATCATAGTCCAGTGAATGGTAAAGTCCCAGTATAAAAAAAGTTTTATGAGCTCTCTGCCCCTGCAGGGAGTAAGGGTTTGAATAAGAAAATTGAAGAAGGCATTAGTTTAAGGCAGGTATTTGCTCCAGTCCTATTGTGAAACATGTTACTTTATCAGTGGGTAAGCCTTTTGAAATGGGGCTTGCTTAGGAAGATAATTTTCTGACCGGTAAAGTATTTCTGACAGTGAACACAATCAACTTAGATAAAAATTATTCCTACTGAGCAGAAAATTCAGTCATTCAGTTGTGTTTATTGAGTGCTTCCTGTATGCACAGCACCGTACTAAGTGCTTGGGAGAGTACAACAGAGCAATAAAGTCCAATCATATCACTTTAACACCAAAGTAGAATTTCCCGAAGTGAATGAGACACGCAGAACATAATACACACCAAAAAATAGTCCAAGAGATTCATTTCATTTCCCAAGTCAATCAATACATGGTATTTATTGAGCGCTTACTGTGTGCAGTGCACTGTATTAAGCCCTTGAGAGGGTACAACAAAGTTGATAGACATGGTCACTACCCACAAAGAACATACAGTTTCAAAAGGGAGAAAAATCCACTTTCACTTCCCATTAAGCATCCATAAAAAGCAAATCAGTTGTACATGGAATACAGGGAGTCTGGGGACCTTGTTTCCACTGAGCTTTGTCGATTCAGCAAGCTGGACCATAAAGGAGTGGTTCATCTGGTTAATTAGGTTCAATCAGAATTTGCTTTCCCTTCCTCGGAGTGGACTCCCAGTGAAGGAATCTTGCTAAGTAAGTTTCCCTATGAAGACACCTTTCTATACCAGATCTTTCTCATGGCATTTTTCATCTCTGTGTTTCTCAACGTGTAAGTTAAGGGATTGAACATGGGTGAGATGATGGTGAAAAAGAGAGAAAAGACCTTATCATCAGATAAGTGGAGTGGGTCGCAGGTAGGTGAAGATGGAGGGCATGAAGAATAAGAAGGCCACCACGATGTGAAACCTGAAGGTGGAGAGGGCTTTGATGCGCCCTTCTGCTGAATGGGTTCTTGGGGAAAACAATATGATGATATAGGAAACCAACAAGATGATGAATGTGACCAAGGCCACCATCCTTTAATTTGCCATGAGCAGGGTGGCCACAAGGTAGATATCCACACAGGCAACTTTCTGCAAGGGAAAAGTATCACAGAAGTAGTGGTCAACCTCATTGGGACCACAGAAGGGCAACTGGAAAACCATGAACAATTGGGGAAAGCGTGGACAGCCCCAACCACCCAGGAATCCAAGATCAGGAGATTGCATTTCTTCCTACTCATGATGACGATGTAGTGTAGAGGTCTGAAGATGGCCACATACCGGTTAAAGGCCATTGCCATAAGAATGAAGACCTCGATGCACGTAAAGAAGTACATGCTGAAGAGTTGCAACATGCAATTGTCGAAAGTAATGATTTTTGTTTTAGCGAGTAAGTCCCGTATCATTTTGGGGTAAAGGTAGAAGCATAGCACACTTCCATGGAAGACAAGTGTGCCTGGAAATAATACATAGATTGTTTGTTAAGATGGCTTCATCCAACGGTGATGAGAATGAGATTTCCCATTAAGAGGATAATGTAACAGAACAAAAACAGCACAAAGCAAAATATCTAAACGTTCTGGTCTTGTGAAAGTCCCTGTAGGATGAATTCTGTGACATTTTTCTTATTTCCCATTGACATCTTGCAGGGGGTGAAAACATGCCAAGAGCTCTGGTCCCTGAAATGATGAAAAAAAAAACATGGTTTAATGGGATTTAACTATACTGATCCAAGAGCCCAGCCTCTGTAAACATTAATTTAGTTGATCAGTAAAAAGAGTTGAAGGGCTCTGAAATACAAACTCCAGATTCTGTTTCCATCACGAGTTGCCTCTACTCTTCCCAAAATCCATATTCATTAGGGTTGTTGGGAGAAACCTGAACAATAGAGATGATTGAAAAAATGTGGGTCCAGAGATCCCTTGAGAAAAAGTTTAATATATTTTGAACACCTCCATACAGGTAAATGTTCACAATTGTGCCTCCCCTTTCCCAGGTAGTGTTTCTGGAAAGATTATCTCTCTGACAGAGGTGATGAGTGTAGTCGATCAGGATTGTAAAAGCTCTGTTTTCAACCAAAGTCTAATTAGACCTAGATTATTACGGTATTTTCTATTGGGGCCATCTTGAAATTCAGAAATATAGATACATAGAACTAATATGTAGAGAGACGCAGAAAGACAGAGAGGGGCACACATCCTTCGACTTGTAAAAGTTTTTACAACCGACAGAAGATGTAGATGTTTCCTAATTTTGAGTTTGCTGAGTGCACTTGATTTCTTCTATTGCTATTTCAACTTAGGTTTTCTCCATCTTCTCCGAGAAAAGCACCGTGGTAACTACCACCTACCCTCCCTCCACCGAGGGTCCCTCCTCCCACTCTGATCTTTGCACCTGCCGTAAAAGCGGCTCCCACATTCTCTCGGACCCCTCCATCACCACTGAGAAAAGCACATGGTAACCGCCACCTTTCCTCACTCCACCGAGGGTCCTTGCTCTTAGCATAATCTGTACACACCAGAATGGGGATAAAAGCTTTTCCTGCTCACACCCCATTCCTCCATTGCCAGAGAGAGCAGCTTCCGGGGTAACCGCTTCTTTCCCTCCCACCATTCAGGGTCCCGACTCCCGGCATATTCCGTACACACCGGGCCAGGGATGAAAGCTGTTCCCTCCATCGCCTCCAAGATTTTGAGATTATTTTATTCATCCTTTTATGTTGTGTATTAATGTATCTTCAGTCCTGGTGTTTTTGTCTCCAATCTCTTCTCCCAACACAGACTGTTGATACCAATAATAAAAATGTTGGTATTTGTTAAGCAAGTACTATGTGCCAAACACTGTTCTAAGCGCTGGAGTAGATGCAAGGTAATCAGGTTGTCCCATGTGGGGCTCAGAGTCTTCATCCCCATGTTACATATGAGGTAACTGAGGCAAAGAGAAATTAATTGACTTTCCCAAGGTCACACAGCTGAGAATAGGCAGAGCTGGGATTAGAACCCACGACCTCTGACTCCCAAACCTGGGCTCTGGAAGCACTATGAGGGTCAGGCACCACGTCTAATTTCCACTGGTGTATTCTTTCCCTGCACTCCGTTCAGTGTTCTGCACACAATAAGCACTTAATAAATATTTTAATCTACTAGAATTCTTTAGAGTGTTTCTCAGGGGTTGGATGCCATGGTTACCACATTGGATGATATTACTGGGAGGAATCAAATTCAGGAGCTATACAAGGAAATTATAAAATATTTTTCACATGCAACACCTACCTATAAAAACTAGATATAGTGAAAGATAGCCAGCCTGTGCTATGCTTACCCCCCAGTTATAAATACCTATGTACCATAAATGCTGGGAGTGAAGCACAGTGCAATTTACTGTAAACTGCAACGTCCCCGGATCACCCCAAAGAGCAGCGGGCAGGTGACAACTGTGAAAAAACTATAATGCAATGCACGTCAAATGAGAAAAAAAGTATTCTAATGAGGAGCAGAGTTGTCTAATGGATAGAGCACAGGCCTGGAACTCAGATGACCTCGGTTCAAATTCTGACTCTATCATGCTTCTGCTCTATGGCCTTGGGCAAGTCACGCAACTGCTCTATGTCTCAGTTTCCTCATCTTTAAAATGGGAATTCAATGGGAATGAATGAATGAATGAATTTAGTACAGTGCTTTGTACACAGTAAATGCTCAATAAATATGATTCAATGAATGAATGAATAGCAAACACTTCCATGCTTAGAAGAGTGGTTGGAACATAGTAAATGCTTATGAAAAACCATCATTATTACTAACAAATACCATAATAACAATCAAAAGGGAGGAGGGAAATAGCTGATACTGGAGGACTACTAGTGAATCCAAACAAAGCGAGGTGAAGTATCAGAACTGAGGAATGAGGGAAAGAGGTAAAAGGCAAGAATAAATGCTAAGAGTAAGGGAATTGATGAAAGTGCAGAATTTGAAAAATGAATAAATGTCAGGAAAAGGGGAATAACGGACAGTATCCAAAGTGCTGGGAAGCAGTTTGGCCTATTTTAAAGAGCTCGGGCCTGGGAGCCAAAGGACCTGGGTTCTAGTCCTTCCTGCTATGTGACCTTGGGCAAGTCACTTAATTTCTGTTATCTCAACTGTAAAATGGGGATTAAATCCTACTCCCTCCTACTTAGAGTGTGAGTTCCATCTGGGAAAGGGACTGTGCCCAACTTGATTATTTGCCCCAGCACTTAGTACAATGCTTGGCACATAAGTGCTTAACAAGTACCATTCACAAAAAGGGTGCTTTTTTTTTTTCAATTTGCCTGCCCACGCTGCTGCTGGCGTGGTAAAGGAATCAGAGAGTAAGATCCCAGGAGACCACGTGTAGGGAAAGAGAGCAACTAGAAAAATGGGTAAATGGAAAATCTAGGATCATAAGAGCAAAAACTAGAGAGACAGAGGAAAGAGGGAAATATACGGAGGAGAAAGATGGTTATGTGAAAAAGCAGGAAAGACAACTGAAAGTACAAAATACTGCCAAAACATGGGAGAAATAAGTGGAGAATAAAGGAAAATGACTTAAAAAAAGAGAGAAGCATAGGAAAAGGTTTAGTCAGTTATACCTGAACACAAAGTATAAATACTTGCAAAAAGTCCCCTCGACTTGTGGAAGAACTTTGGAAGAAGCTTGTTGTGGGCTGGGATTGTCTCTATTACTGTATTGTATTTTCCAAGTGCCTAGTACAGTGCTCTGCACACAGTAAGCACTGAGTAAATATGATTGAATGAATGAATGAATTTCTCAAGTATTTGGGAAGAATTAAAAAATTCTGGAATCAAAATAAACACACATAAAAGGGGGAGTTGAATAACAACGACCAAAAAATAAACTCCTGCCCAGAAATCAGAATGTGTTTTTATAGGCAGGAAAATGTAAAATGTAAAAGAAAAAAAGAGAGGAGAGGCCACTAGAAGAAAATCAGGAAGAAGGAAAGGGAGAATGCACAGGGCGGGAGAAGACTATCATTTGTGTAGCCCAACCATAGAACGACAGGGTGTGCATGTGTGTGTGTGTGTGTGTGTGTGTGTGTGTGTGTGTGTATGCACACTCACATTTAGGCTCATACTCCATTTTAAATACTATCGATATTCTGATCCCCAAACGTTTGAAAGAGTACACTCCAGCGTTGGCTGTGTACAGACAAATACAGTGAAAACTCAGGTAGTGGAGAAGCAATAACATACTCAGTACTACACTGCAGATAAGCAGTGGAGACAAATGAAAGTGAGACAGTTGTTACTAACTGAATGTGTGCATATTTCCCAGCCTGATTTCCTCCTTTAGTCTAACTGATGACCACCTCTAGAGTGGTCTGAAGTTTAACAATCCTTAATTCCAATCCCCTTTCTTCAAAGCCCAAATTTAACAGGTACTAACCTGAAAATATTGGATCTCTAAATTTTTTAAGGCTGAAAAGTGTATTGATGGTGACTGATGGATCCAGTAGATTTCTAGCCTCTAGTGGGGTAAAACAACTCCAACCAGCCTGACAACTAAAGTTCTTCAGTCCTTCCTGGTTCCAACCTTCTTAATTTGCAAAGTTTGGATCTCACACATCCCTAACCTCAAGTTAAGCTTCTCTTCTCTCTAATGAATCTGACACGATTCCCAGATTTACTAACAATTTGTTCTGCTGGACTTGCAAGAGCTAAGCCATCTTGTCATCCACAGGTCAGGAGAACACAAGAAATAAATCTGTCACTGCTAGCACGGCAAAGAAACACATTCAGTTAATCACTCTGTAAATATGAAAGAAACACTGGAAATGCTGTTTTGAAAAGGACTGAGCAGAGAGCAGGAATATTTATGGGCCTTACAGTGAGCTGGGGAATGATTCTCCTGAGGTATTTTAAGCAGATTTCCTCCAAAGTGTTACAAGCCAAGAACCAGATTTCATTTCCATTTCTCCCTGGACAGGAACAGAACTCAAATGTTGCATCAGGTGAATTGTTTTACTTTTCTTCTCAGCTTTTCTCTAGGACTAGGCTCAGGGAGTTTTGCTACTAATATACAGTACATTTGCTGTAGTACCGAAGAATTATGCTATATTCCTCAGTCACTGAACACTTATGTCAATGTCTGTAGTGCTCATGGTTTGCACAGTATCATCCACAGTCTTTTCGTTCCTCCCTTAATGTGATCCATCTGGGGCACAGAATGCAACAGGCAAGGAGTTGGGCAGGGGTACAGAACATTGTGAAGTACCATCATGGCCCAGGTTATTCAGCCTCCAGCAGAACAGGAGCTAAAAAACCCAGATCTTCTGACTCCCAGAGCATGGCAGGGAATGTTTCTGTTTGTTGTTGCATAGTATCCTCCAAAGCACTTAGTACAGTGCTTTCCACACAGTAAACTCTCGATAAATACTACTGAATTCATTCATTCAATCGTATTGACCGCTTACTGTGTACACAACACTGTACTAAGCACTTGGAAAGTACAAGTTGGCAACATATAGAGACGGTCCCTACCCAACAGCGGGCTCACAGTCTTAAAGAATGAATGGCACTTCTGAGAACACTTGGAAATTCTACCAGATGTCTCCTACGGGGCAGCCCTACTGCAGTCTTGGAGAGAAGGAAGAGAAAAGGAGTAGTAAGCCTTGTAGTTAGTCTGCGGGTTTGGGCGGGGAATGAAAGATGAGTGCCAGCCTGGGATCATATTGCATCACATGACTAACAGATATCAATCCTGGGCAACAAGGTCTATTGGTTGTCATAATTCAACCCCTTCTACTAAGGATGGGTAGATCAGATAGGAGGCCCAGTTGATCTTTAAACCAGTCAAACCCTTCTTTTGCAAACTGCACCTTTCCTCCTCCCTCCCATTGGATACCCCCTCTCTGAGGCAATGTGGGTTCCCAGGAGTCACACCTGGGCAACAAGAGCACTCGCTCAGGCCCCCAAAGGGGTGCCCAGGGCTGCCCCTAAGGCCACTGCTCTAGGCATGGTTAGAGTCACTCAAATTAGTGATCTGCTGGGCTGGTACATTCTCCCCAATCCAGGCCGACGGGTACTTTAGGAGCAAACTTTGTAGTGGATCACCAATCAAGCGATATCATTAATAAATTTGCATTTGATCAGTTCAGAGCACCGAACTAAATACTTGGGAGAGTGAAATCGTGTTAGAAAACATAATCCCAGTCCACAAGACATTCAGAGTCTAGCAAGGATCTTCCAATGTGACTAAAGGTAAGAATTGGTTCTCTGGTGCTCATTAGAGTCCTGTGCAAGCCAAATTCCAGATTCTCATCTGGTCATAATAAATGTTCCCTGAATCTAGCCCCACACGTGATGTATTGGTCAAGCCCATTTGCACACCTGACTTCCAGAAATGAGGGTGAGATTCTCACAAGCATACTAATGGTACACAAGTTCAATAGCCCCAGTAGAACTGTAAGCTCTAAACTGTAAGCTGGTTATGGACAGAGAGCATGTTGGCTAGTTCTGTGTATTGTACTCTCCCAAGCACTTAGGATAGTGCTCTGCACTTAGTATATGCTCAATAAATATGATTGATTGATTGACTGGATAATACAGACTTCTCACATACAGTGCTCTGCACACAGTAAGCACTCAATAGATACGATTGAATGAATACATGAAGTACCATCTGTGTGTCATTTTCATTGACCATATTTTCTAGAGGACAATGACATAGGATCAATAAAATCATAGTTATTGAATATCCTGTGTGCTGACTGCATTAAATGCTTGAGAGTGTATGCTGTAACAGGGTAGGTTGACACATACCCTGCCTTCCAAAGGAACTGAAAACAGTCTACAGAACATGGGGTGGGGTCACTAGGGTGTGTGGAGGTGTGGGTGGGGGGAAGTAGGGAAGGCGCAAAAGCAGAGCAATTGAAAACAGTGTGACCAGAGGGGAAAAGAGAGACAGAGAGGTAAGTTTTTATCTCCATTTTACAAACGGAGAAATTGAGGCAGAAAGCTCTTGGGTAATTTACCTGAAGTCATTACATTGGTTAAACAGTTAAAGAAGCCTGCTTTCTGAACTCCAAATCCAGTACTCCATTAACTACTTGGAAATCCGTTCGGGATAAATAGAGTTGCATATAGGGGGTGATGGTGAAAAAAGGCAGAGCGTACCACCTAAA